>NC_069500.1:1032756973-1032874473 GCF_027579735.1 Bombina bombina
CTGGGAGCTAGCTGGACTAAAATAATTTTTACTATGGCAGGTGATTACTATGTTTAATAATGATTACAGCCTGATGAAACGGCGTTGCACGCTTAGAAACGCGTTGTATATGTTTTGATAAATGTTTTTAATTTTTACTGCTCTCTTTTGAATCTACTCTTTGAGCTGACACAGTTGAGCTGATGCCTGGATAAAGCATTAGATAGTGCTGGTGTGGGTTGCTGGTTGACCCTTCAATCCAAGGTTTTAGCAGATGTTAATCCCCTCTGAATAGGAACTTACATGTGCCTGGTGAGACCGATCTCAGAGGACATCGACCTGACGACTTTTGGTTGTACTTGCGTGCCAAGAGCGCCCCTCTGTGAACCCACGAGAGGAGCTAGCTCAGAGGCTCTGAGGTCCCGGCACACCTAATTAGCACTTTTGTGCTTTTTACCAAGTGAGTGCATAATTACCCTGTCCATAATTCCTTTTAATATAGTAACGAAGCCTAAGCTTCAAGATAGAGAAAGTGCGCTAATAAGCTAAAAGTATACACACCATATAGAAATTATTGTTCGAATTTAATAAACATACTTGGACAAATACACAAGAATATATATACAATTAGATATAGGGACGTCTCCCTGTAGAGTAAAAAAAAAAACTCAGATAAAAATCCTGTTTAAAAATGCAAGTGTAATCCTATAAAAGCTAAACAAAAATTTGCAGATGACAATTGATAATGTATAATATCATGGAAATGTTAAAATGTATGGCATAACACTGATGTTAAAAAATATCACTTAAAAACAAGAGGAATGAATAAAATGATATGCACCAAGTTCATATGTAGAGTCACAGTGCAGGAGGCCGTATGCAAATCGGCATAGGTATTGGAACACTTGTAAAAAACAACAGCTTGGATTCGTATGCCTAAAGCTTGTGCCACAAACAGATGCAAGGTACTGTACCGTAAGTTCAGAGGATGTTCAGGGGGTGTTACCGAGGAAAAGAGAAAGAAAAATCCTTCGGTCGAAACTCGGACTGCGGCTGCAGTAACTGCCGTTCCTGGGGATAGAAGTGTGCAGACCTCTGAACATGTGAGTCGGCGTCTGACGTCACAGACTTTCCATCCGCTCCTCTCAGATTGTTATTCACTGTTCCAGTAGCGTGAAGGAAAAACAGCTGTTTGGTGTGTCCTGATGGAAACTCGCTGTAAAGGCAGACTTGCCTGCTGTAGATGTACTTGTTGGTCCAGTAGAGCGGTGGGGCACAGGTTCTCCCACACCTCAGGATATATAAAGATGCTGTTAACCCGGGTTAAAGTTGCAGTGCAAACTGCACTGGAATGTCCTTTTTTCAAAGTCACAGTGTCACAAATGCAAGCAACGCGTTTCGCCCTCCTTGGGCTTTATCAAGATGCATGTGACAGGTAACTGAGAGTCTTTTAAGTGATCCATTCACTTGTGATTGGTTAGTAGATTCAATTGTAAAGGTAACACCCTCCAGGTAGTTAAGGTGGTATATGTTTTCATTTACCTTTGAAGTCCTTCTTCTTTAATTGCTAGGATAACATCCTTCAGGTAGTTAAGGTGGTATATGCTTACTTGAGTCATTATAATCTATTTTGCTCTGTGCTTATCTGACATCAATATATAGAGACATTTCCATGAAATATATAAAAGAACCATCAGTGCAATACGTAATCATTATCAATTGTGTTATATCAATAAAACCATACTATGCATATTGGGATTACTCACTATAGATATAACTTTAAACCAAAAATTGAGAATTGATTAAAAATAATATGTGTCTACCCTAAGTGGAAATATATATTATAGGGGGATATACCTGGAAATTATGGCCATTAAAGACAAATTAGAAACTAAGACCCATTTTAAACCAGTCGATTGTAATAATTTAATTCATGCAGAGAGCTGCCACCTAAAATCCTGGAAGGATAACATCCCTTACGGGCAAACATTACGTATTAAAAGAAATTGCTCAAGAATAGAAGACTTTGAGAACCAAGTCATCCTAATAGCAAAAAAATTTGAGGATAGGGGATATGAGAAATCCAAAATTGAAAACGCAATTTCTAAAGCACGTTCAACCAATAGAAATGAACTTTTAGAGTATAAGATTAAAGAAAGAGAAGAGAACGATCTAATTAATGTTCCCTTTATTACGGATTACAGTGTAGACCATAATATAATCAAAAAGATAATAAGGAAACACTGGCCCCTTCTAAAGGAAGACAATATAATTGGGAAAAATTTGGCAGATAAACCGACCTTTATTTTTAGAAGAGCGAACAATTTTAAAATGCAGCTAGCTCCCAGTGAACTGAAAAGGAATAGTAACAACTTAATACAAAAAGACTTGGAAGGTAAAATACCAGTAGAATTTTTTCCCTGCTATACATGTAAGGCATGCAAACACAGCTCCAAACTGAAGGCTTTAAAAATAAATAGTTCAGAAACTAATTTTCAAATAAAGGATTTAATCAGGTGCACTCATAAAAATATTATTTATGCACTACAATGTTCATGTAATCTTTTTTATTTTGGTGAAACAACTAGATCCCTAAAGGATAGGATTAGGGAACATTTATTATGTATAGAAAAGGGTAGGGATGACACTTCACTTTATAAACACTTTAAAGAAAAACACTACGGGGACACTAAAGCACTTAATTATTGGGGGATTAAAAAAGTTAAAGGACACTGGAGAGGAGGTAACAAGGAGAAAACACTTTTAATACAAGAAGCGGAATTGATTTACAAATATGACACTTTATTCCCAAAGGGTCTTAACGCAGAACTGGACCTCTCCCCATTCCTATTTGAATAGAATTGTCCAAACAGCACTTTACACTCATATGCACATGCACTTTATATAATAATTATTTCTAAATAATTTTTTCCACTATAAGCTTTATTATTGTTTTAATAGGTTCACTCTTAGCCTTATAATTGTCTATATACTGTTATTTATTTATTCACCTATTTTTTTAAATAATGATATATTTTTATGATATTTCTATATTATTATTTATAAATATCCCCCTATAATATATATTTCCAGTTAGGGTAGACACATATTATTTTTAATCAATTCTCAATTTTTGGTTTAAAGTTATATCTATAGTGAGTAATCCCAATATGCATAGTTTGGTTTTATTGTTATAACACAATTGATAATGATTACGTATTGCACTGATGGTTCTTTTATATATTTCATGGATATGTCTCTATATATTGATGTCAGATAAGCACAGAGCAAAAGAGATTATAATAACTCAAATAAGCATATACCACCTTAACTACCTGAAGGATGTTATCCTAGCAATTAAAGAAGAAGGACTTCAAAGGTAAATGAAAACATATACCACCTTAACTACCTATAGGATATTACCTTTACAATTGAATCTACTAACCAATCACAAGTGAATGGATCACTTAAAAGTCTCTCAGTTACCTGTCACATGCATCTTGATAAAGCCCAAGGGAGGGCGAAATGCGTCGCTTGCATTTTTGACACTGTGACTTTGAAAAAAGGACATTCCAGTGCAGTTTGCACTGCAACTTTAACCCGGGTTAACAGCATCTTTATATATCCTGAGGTGTGGGAGAACCTGTGCCCCACCGCTCTACTGGACCAACAAGTACATCTACAGCAGGCAAGTCTGCCTTTACAGCGAGTTTCCATCAGGACACAGCAATCAGCTGTTTTTCCTTCACGCTACTGGAACAGCGAATAACAATCTGAGAGGAGCGGATGGAAAGTCTGTGACGTCAGACGCCGACTCACATGTGCAGAGGTCTGCACACTTCTATCCCCAGGAACGGCAGTTACTGCAGCCGCAGTCCGAGTTTCGACCAAAGGATTTTTCTTTCTCTTTTCCTCGGTAACACCCCCTGAACATCCTCTGAACTTACGGTACAGTACCTTGCATCTGTTTGTGGCACAAGCTTTAGGCATACGAATCCAAGCCGTTGTTTTTTACAGGTGTTCCAATACCTATGCCGATTTGCATACGGCCTCCTGCACTGTGACTCTACATATGAACTTGGTGCATATCATTTTATTCATTCCTCTTGTTTTTAAGTGATATTTTTTAACATCAGTGTTATGCCATACATTTTAACATTTCCATGATATTATACATTATCAATTGTCATCTGCAAATTTTTGTTTAGCTTTTATAGGATTACACTTGCATTTTTAAACAGGATTTTTATCTGAGTTTTTTTCACTCTACAGGGAGACGTCCCTATATCTAATTGTATATATATTCTTGTGTATTTGTCCAAGTATGTTTATTAAATTCGAACAATAATTTCTATATGGTGTGTATACTTTTAGCTTATTAGCGCACTTTCTCTATCTTGAAGCTTAGGCTTCGTTACTATATTACTTGTGGTTGATACAAATCAGAGATGGTATCTTTAGAGTAGTGTTTAGTAATACCATCCTCTAGCGCGCACTAATCTTCCCCTTTTTAATTTTTTTACGTAATTCCTTTTAATCAGGATATAATACACAATGAGGCACCGTATTTGACTGTGGATATCTGAAGAGTGCAGCCCTTCACACACTGTGGACTGTGTTGCAACTGGACTTCATTCACATTTGCACTAGATTTGTGTATGAATTGTGTTTTGCATCCTCTGTTATGTGAGAATAGTGAACCCTTAGGGAGATCTCTGTATCTCAGTAATTTAAAGTTACATAGAAACTGTAACAACATAATCACCATTTGTAAAACCACAATTGTAAATACACTGCTGTATGCAAATTCTGAAACCAGTGCTTTGGGTTTTTGGGTTTTTTTTTATTTGAAAATAGCACATAAAACCTCATTTAAAGTTAAAAAGACTCCTTGTTCAGTTTCCTTCAAAATGTAGGTAAGAGAAGAGTTGGGTTAAACAGTTTACTATAATAATCAGATATGTAATCCACTACTGGGAGCTAGCTGAGCATATATTGTAAGCCAATGACAAGAGACGCATGTGTATAGCCACCATTTACCAGTTAGGTCCCATTAGCTAACTAGGCTACCTAGGTATGCTTTTTAACAAAGGACAAAAAAATGTAAATTTCATATTAAAAGTAAATTGAAAAGTCTCTTTAAATAGTAGGCATGTGTGAAAAATTTGGTTTAGGCGAATCTTTTGGATCGAATATTCAGAAAATGTAATTTTCCAAATATTCGGCTGCCGTGCTATGCAATATTCGTTTTAGTTTAAACTAAATAAATACTGAATGTTTGTGGAACATTTACATTAGTTTTTTTGTTAAACACATGTAAACGTTACTTTGCTAGAAGTGAAAAAGCTCACCTTTAGTATTACATACTTACCTCTAGCGAGCTGGAGAGATGCGCTAATCCTGACGCTTCTTCACAGAGCTCTGGGGACCCGTCGTGCTAAGCCTCCTATTAGCACACCCCAGGGCACTGTGAAGAAGGGTCAGGATTAGCGCAGTTCTCCAGTGCGCTAGATGTAAGTATTTTAACCCCAGTAATTTAAAGATAATTAATGAATACTGATGAATTTTGTCAGTATTTCTTTGTTTTCTTTCAATTTTGTTGTGCATACGTTCGGATATTTGTTTTGTGAAAACGTCACAAATATACGCGTTTCATTAATGAATTGGCATTGGTAACTAAATAAATGCACAGCTATAAAATACCGTGCTCTACCTGAACCAACCTACCTGCAAAGTGGTTAAATACAGCTACTGGGTAGGGATGGGCGAATGTTTCGCAACATTCGAAAAACGGCACGAATTTTAACACATTCGTTCGTTCGAATTTCGAATGTTTACATACCATTCTAACATTCGATTTTCGAATGTTCGGTTTCGAATTTTACGATTACATTCGAAAATATTCGAATTCGAAAAATTTGAATTAGATTGTAATAGTATTTCTAATGCTTTTTCTTTAAATGTAATATTCGAATTATGCAATATTCGAATTCGAAAAATTCGAATTTAGATTGTAATAGTATTTCTAATGCTTTTTCTTTACATGTAATATTCGAATTATGCAATATTCGAATTCGAATAATTCGAATTTAGATTGTAATAGTATTTCTAATGCTTTTTCTTTAAATGTAATATTCGAATTATGCAATACGTGTATTCGAATTCGAAAAATTCAAATTTAGATTGTAATAGTATTTCTAATGCTTTTTCTTTAAATGTAATATTCGAATTATGCAATATTCGAATTCGAAAAATTCGAATTTAGATTGTAATAGTATTTCTAATGCTTTTTCTTTAAATGTAATATTCGAATTATGCAATTTTTGAATTAGAAAAATTTGAATTTAGATTGTAATAGTATTTCTAATGCTTTTTCTTTAAATATAATATTCGAATTATGCAATACTTGTATTCGAATTCGAAAAATTCGAATTTAGATTGTAATAGTATTTCTAATGCTTTTTCTTTAAATGTAATATTTGAATTATGCAATACGTGTATTCGATTGGAAAAATTCGAATTTAGATTGTAATAGTATTTCTAATGCTTTTTCTTTAAATGTAATATTCGAATTATGCAATATTCGAATTCGAAAAATTCGAATTTAGATTGTAATAGTATTTCTAATGCTTTTTCTTTAAATGTAATATTCGAATTATGCAATACGTGTATTCGAATTCGAAAAATTCGAATTTAGATTGTGATAGTATTTCTAATGCTTTTTCTTTAAATGTAATATTCGAATTATGCAATACGTGTATTCGAATTCGAAAAATTCGAATTTAGATTGTAATAGTATTTCTAATGCTTTTAAATGTAATATTCGAATTATGCAATATTCGAATTCGGAAAATTCAAATTTATATTCGAATTCGAAAAATTCGAATTTATATTCGAATTCAAAAAATTTGAATTTCGAATGTAGGCATTCGATATAATTATAAACATTCGAATTCGAAAGTGACATTCGAAAACTGTAAATAACATTGGATTTTCGAATTTTTAAGAATATTCGTTCTTATCGACATTCGAATTTAGAATTCGAATTTCGGTAATAACATTCGTTCTACATTCGAAATTCGAAAATTTGCACATTCGCCCATCCCTACTACTGGGCCAATCAGGAAAGGAATTTGCATATACAGGTATACCTCACTTTACAGCGCTTCACTTTACAGCGCTTCGCTAATACAGCGCTTTGTGGAGCTAAAGTCCAACCTCCAAGAATTTTGAAACAGTGCTGTAATCATAGTGAGATTGTGAGAAAAGTGTCTGGCACCATTTTGTTATGCTTAGTTCACTCTGTTTACAGCATTACAGTGCAATCTGTGTCTCAGTGCTATAGTCTGGCAAATTGTACTACAGTAATTGTCACTATTTTACAGGTACAGTATTTATTGAATACTAATTGAATACTGTGCTGTGCTAGTGTTAAACTAAATATAGCACTATTGCACACCTAATATATGTTAGTTCAAACATGTTTTCAAGTCTTTAAACACACTGGCAAGTGAAAAGAAAGCTAAAACAGCCTTGTTTCACTTTAAGGCGGTTTTCACTTTACAGCGGGGCTCCGGTCCCTAACCCGCTGTATGAGTGGGGTATACCTGTAACAGCAATCACTGTCCATGTTCTGCTTGGTAACAGCAAAGTGTTGTGAAGCCCAAACGGTATTTTAGCTATGTGTTTAACCTTTTTGTGGAAAGTAAACATACAGAAAGCAATGGACACTATTCTCTAAACATTATAGTATACATTAGAATGTCCCTTTAATGACTACACTGTGTTGGATTGTAGGGTTATAATTATAGTAAATTGTTCAGACTATAATTCAGTGTGGTCAGGTTGCTATTTTTTCTGTAACCTTGATTATCATGTGCTCAATTTTCCACAGTTTTCCCACACCCACCAAAGAGAGTGAAAAGAAAAATGATTTTCAACAAAAACTATTCTGTCATGTAATCCCTCTGATGGTGAAACAATACACTGCCTGCAGCCTGCTTCTGCTTCAAAGGGTTAAGCTTAGCTGTGCTTGGCATAAACAATAATAGAAGAGAACAACAAAGGCTGCATACATTATATGGTTACAGTATATAAGAGTATATGTTTTTATCTACCCTTGTGCTGCACTAAAAACAAATTAAAGGGACACTGAACCCAAATTTTTTCTTTTGTAATTCAGAAAGAGCATGCAATTTTACGCAACTTTCTAATTTACTACTATTATCAATTTTCTTCGTTCTCTTGCTATCATTATTTGAAAAAGAAGGCATCTAAGTTTTTTTTTGGTTTAAGTACTCTGGACAGCACTTTTTTTATTGGTGGATGAATTTATCCACCAATCAGCAAGGACAACTCAGGTTGTTCACCAAAAATGAGCCGGCATCTAAACTTACATTCTTGCATTTCAAATAAAGATACCAAGAGAATGAAGAAAATTTGATAATAGGAGTAAATTAGAAAGTTGCTTAAAATTTCATGCTCAATCTGAATCACGAAAGAAAATTTTTGGGTACAATGTCCCTTTAAACAAATTAAACATATATTAATATTTAGAAATAATCAACATTTATAAAAAAAAATAAACTCTAAAAATGTCCATCATGAAAGGGACAGTAAAAGTCAAAATGAATAATTCATAAAGAATTGTAAGCAAATTTCCATTTTACTTCAGTCATAAAATGTGCTTTGTTCTCTTGGTATCCTTAGTTGAAGTGTAAAGTAAAGCCTATGAGTGTGCACATGTCTTTAGCAATCTGCCCCTTTAAATATTTCTGTATTACCAATATTATGTTAAATATGTATTTATTTATTCATTGTAGCTATAACAGAAAGTGCATGTTTGTATAATATTGGTAAATGGGATAGAATCGCACTAGCGGATAAACAAAAATATAACAGTTCTATTGGTCACATGTCCCACAAACATAAAAACAAATAAAGATGTTTTTTTCTTAGTACCAAGACATCTGTTAAACACACACACACTTGTACGTGTGTCAAGGACAATTTTAAATAACTAAGGAAGACGTGTTTTGTATAACACACGAGATAAGACAATTGTACAGCAACAAAATTCCACTAGAAATGGCATATTACCACTGCTTTTATTTCTATGGCCAAATCTGCACAGCAGCATTTTACTTTGATATGTTGGTATTTCAAAAAATAAAAATAAAACCAGTTACAATTTTAAATGGATATAATAAAAAAAAAATCTGTTTGCATGACTGATAATGCAGCATGCATTTTTATTGGCTGTTAGGGGCACCTCCCATAGCTGTACTGGTGGACAGGGATATGACACTACAAGCATAAAACAAATATGTAGCTTTATTCAGCACAATACGACACTTTTAGACAGAGCAAAGAAATAATAGCTTTTTAAGTCCTTGAAATGGTTATTATATTCAGATATGTGCATTGTATATACTTACATGATAAAATGCAAGAATCTAATCATACTTTGCTCACACATACCTTTAAGTAAATCTGAAGGAATACAAACTTATAAACCAGTCTATGTTGAGAAATGAATTTGAGAAAAGATGTTTTTCCGCCTGTATCCCACCAGCTGCTTGTAAGGAGGAGGCTGAGCAATATATCTGCCAGCAAATAGAGAATGATATCCTAATGAACACATAAGCATTTCCTAAATCTCTAAACTCACAAGATGAAAAAGAGCCGCTAATCAGTATTCATTTTTAATATAATGAATTTGACCTATGCTGCTAGCAATGGCTGTGATGTATAGCACTGGCAATCATTGAGTTAAACCCCATATTAGTTTAAAAGGACAGTATACGCCATTTTTCATTTAAAGGGACACTCAATCAAAATGAACCTTTTATTATGCAGATAGAGCATGCCATTTTAAACAACTTTCAAATTTACTTCCATTAACTAAATGTGCACAGTCTTTTTATATTTAACTATTTGAGTCACCAGCACCTACTGAGCATGTGCAAGAATAAGTGTGTATGCATTTGTGAATGGCTGATGGCTGTCACATGGTATGTGTATGCATTTGTGATTGGCTGATGACTGTCACATGGTACAGGGGGAGTGGGAAAAGACATAACTTTTAAAATTGTCAGAAAAAAAATGTATTACTCATTTGAAGTTCAGACTAAGTGCTATTGCATTTTCTTGTTATCTTGCATTTGTTGATTATGCAAATCTACTGTGTTGACTGGTCCTTTACCTGCATGTAATAAACACTACAATAAAGAATAATATGCAGATACTGAATTCCAGTATAAAACCTTTTAAAAACTTACTTAGAAGCTCCCAATTTAGCACTCTTGATGAAGTTAGGCTGGAACGCCGACTGAAAAGGACTGAGAGCATAGCCTCCCCCCTCCCCTGCATATAATAAAAGATCCATTATACAAACAGAAGCAACGTTTAGTCTGTATACATCAGTATAGATTTAAAACTTTAGGACTTGGTTAGGAGTCTGAAAATCAGCACGTTATTTAAAAATACACAAAATATACATTTTTACAAAAACACCCCTAGATGGGTCAACTACAAAACATTTATGCAAAGAAAAATCTAGAGTAAAATGTCCCTTTAAAATGTATTTTATATTTTCGAGTAGCAAATTAATTTTTGTTTTATATTTTGTTTTTTTAATAACAATAGGCTAATTTTCTGGCCGTTTGACTATACATGCCAAATGTAGTGACTAAGAACAGATTTCGTTAAATCAGAGAAACTCCTTATGTTATTCTCTGTTGATTAAAAAGAACATGTGTGAATAATTAATTATTCTGAGAAAATGTCCCTGATACAATACGGTTCTAACTCAATCACACCATATTGATCACCACGTGTGGTTCTAGTTCTAAATATTTTGTACTGTAAAGGTTTATCACAAAGCTAAATGTCATATGCAGGGGGCAGATGATGAGTCCATGTTCTACTACCTAGTCCTACTTTTATTTTAATCTTTCTTTTACTACTTTGCCCGTCTCATTATTTTGCAGACACTTAGAAATAAAAAACAAAAAACATAGCCTTACAAATTCAGGGAGGCTGGGGGCACTACAGTAAGGAATGGTTAAAGTAAAGGTAAAGTTTCTTCTGTTTCAAGACATAATTGCATTATTTACTGCTAACATAAATTAATCGCTAACACCTAGATTTAGAGTTTTGAGCGTTAGGCTCAGAAAAGGGAGCGTAGAGCATAATTTAGCACCACTTCAACCCTCAATACCAGCGTTGCCTACGGTAGCGGTAAGATGGAAAAACATGCTCGTGCACGATATCCCCATAGGATACAATGGGGCTGAGCTGGCTAAAAAAAACTAACACCTGCAAAAAAGCAGCGTTCAGCTCCTAACACAGCCCCATTGTTTCCTATGGGGAAACACTCTCTAAGTCTACACTTAACACCCTAACATGAACCCCGAGTCTAAACACCCCTAACCTTACACTTATTAACCCCTAATCTGCCGCCCCCGCTATCGCTGACACCTGCATTATACTATTAACCCCTAATCTGCCGCTCCGGACACCGCCGCCACATACATTATAGTTATGAACCCCTAATCTACTGCCCCTAACATCACCGACACCTATATTATATTTATTACCCCCTAATCTGCCCCCCAACGTTGCCGCCACCAACCAAAACTTATTAACCACTAATCTGCCGACCGGACCTCGCCGCCACTATAATAAATGTATTAACCCCTAAACCGCCGCACTCCCGCCTCGCAAACACTATAATAAATTGTATTAACCCCTAATCTGCCCTCCCTAATAATTGTAGGTAGGTGGTGGCGATGTTAGGGAGGGCAGATTAGGGGTTAATAAATATAAAGTAGGTGTCGGCGATGTTAGAGGCAGCAGATTAGGGGTTCATAGCTATAATGTAGGTGGCGGTGGTGTCAGGTAGGCAGATTAGGGGTTAAAAAATGTTATTAGAGGGTTTGCGATGTGGGGGGCCTCGGTTTAGGGGTACATAGGTAGTTTATGGGTGTTAGTGTACTTTGTAGCACTGTAGTTAAGAGCTTTATGTTCCGGCGTTAGCCAATAAAACTCTTAGCTACTGACTTTTTTTGCGGTTGGAGTCTTGTCGATAGAGGCTCTACCGCTCACTTCTTACAAGACTCCAAATACCAGCGTTAGGCAAATCCCATTGAAAAGATAGGATACGCAATTGACGTAAGGGGATCTGCGGTAGCCTGGAGTCGCGGAAAGAAAGTGAGCGGTAGACCCTTTCCTGCCTGACTCTAAATACCAGCGGGCATTAAAAAGCAGCGTTAGGACCCCTTAACGCTGCTTTTGACAGCTAACACCAAACTCTAAATCTAGGCCTAAGTTTTTTTTTTAAATGTTTTTTTATAGCTTTTTTATCAATATATAAAACTCCCTACAGTTATGGTGCCTGACTCCTCCCAATTACTATTTCCTGCATTCCTTGTCTGACGTATAGAGCGGTCCCACCCGCTTTCTAAGTCTGTCTAAAGCGCATTCACGGGGCTCAGTGAAACTGCGCATTCGTCAATTGGCGATTTGCTGATTGGACAAATTGTGCAGACAAACTCTTTATAATCAATATTCCCCATAACACTGTTATATAAGGGGTGAGTTGTTCACAGAATCGTCAACTCACCACCGGGATTCCATAGAAGCAGATAAACCAAAATCACACACAGACATCAGGCATAGCCATACAATTAGTACACACTTCGGAACGCTGCACCACTCAACATTAGGGCCACCAGAAATTGCAGCTTCTAAATAACATAGTGTGTTGTCCCTATTAGAGTCGGCCATAAGAACTATATCTTGTAATATGGGAATCCAGATCTAAAAGGAGCACACATGCGTGAAATGGGAGCGCGCATGTACTCAGAGATGAAAAAATAAAGAGTAGTGCATGCGCATATCATCAAGTCGGCAGATGACGTGGAGTGACGGCCACCTAATGGCCATAATTTCAAGTGCCTGATAGAAAAACTTGATCAAGAGCAAAAAAAAACAAAAAAAAAACGGGTTGATTTTGCGGAGTTGAAAACAGTGAGTTAAAACGGCGATTACTTTTTTTCCAATCATTTTTCAAATAAATCATGCATGAAAGTCATATTAATTTTGATCTAAGAATAATATTTGAATTAGACATCAAGGTAACTTTACCTTCACTTTACTACATAATATCTTGCAGGGACGCAACTACCGGTGATGCGGCGTTCATGACCGCGACCGGGCCCAGGAGGTCCCTCCCACAGGGGGGCCCAACTACAGACAGTTTTTTATTTTACTTAATTTGTATTTATTTTTTTGTTTGCATTTTTTGCAAATATAATTTGCTTTGCTGCAGCCCGGAAGAACTTCCAAATTTGGTGCGCCGTGCACTACCGCAAAAATAGGCTAGAGCAGGGGGCCCAGGGCGGAAGTAGAGCATAGAGTCAGCCTTCTCCTGACTGACTGCAAGTGTATTGGCTCGTGACTGCATGTGCAGTCTAATCAGTAGGAGTCTCTGGGACATCTGTAAGTCTGCAGCCCGGCAGACTGTGAGTGAGACTGAGTGGCAGCCGCCGCAGAGAGAAGCAGAACGGTCGGTCAGCACCACTGTTGAAGGCGCGCACCAATGGTTGGTAAGCCAGCATGTGAGCTTGGTCCGGGGGGTGGGTTGGGGGGGATGGGGGCAGCTGTGTTGGCTCTCGCTGGAGACGAATGACCAAGGTAAAGATGGGTGGGGTGAGCTACTAATTTGTGTTGTTATTTTAAATAAGGGAATGAGGCCCTGATGAAATATGAAACTGGATAGAGTGGGTTTCCTACATATTTTCAGTACATACTGGTCATGTGTATATATCTGTTCTGGCCTACAATGTTGATCATTACTGCTACTGGTATAGAAAGCACTCATATTACCAACTGGTACAATGTCAATACCACCAAGTTAGCACAAGTGGGAAGAAACAACACATTCTATTTGTTTAAAATGTATATTTTATATGACAAGGTGCCTGACAAGGTGTCTGATTGTGAAGGGGTATGTGTATATGCGCATGCATGATGACGATGCTTATGTCTGTACTTGTATGGTGTACCACAAAGTCAGAACTAGCTTTTAGCAGCCTCTGTGTGTGTATGGGGAGCGCCTGTAACTCAGCCACTGATCTGTTATCAGTTTAACACTTTGGCTGCCAGAGAGGACTTGTGATTGAAAGTGTGTTGCAGACCCAAGGAACACCAACAGGCTAAATTCATTGATATGGCGCTGTCTGGTCGTTCTTGTGCTCAGTGTTATTGTTTTCGTTTCACTTTTATTGTGAGAGTATTGGGAAGCCAAGCTCATAGTCACTTTTATGTTCCTCTATGCTTGCTTCTGTTTGATCATAATGTATGTTATGTGTTTGTACACTGTGGTACAATGTAATGAAGGCTTCCTCTGTGTGCTATAAATCTGTTTATAGTAAGGCAGCCAGTTACTTGTTGGCATTTTACTGTTCAGAGAGCTTATCACCATTTCTGTAACTGTATTTGTTGTCCCCACCTGTGTCAGATGGTATTGGAGGTGTTTGTATTTACTCAAAGCCGTGAATGTGTAAACATAGAGTAACACTGTCTCACTTTGTTTTACGCACATTAGTCTAATCCTTGTGCTGGAACATAGGGTTCAGATGTTCAGTGTTGGGGTCACTGTAGCAGTAATGTGGATAAACTAACTTCTACTAACAAACAAGTTAATTTCTAAGGCAGAGCTTTCAAAACTTTTCATGTTAGTGACACACTTTTTAGACCTACATAATTTCGTGACACAGTAATTCAGTTGTACTAGCAAACAGGAGGTTAAACTAACTTGTTTTAAGAGATAAGGACACATACATAAATCATATAATAACGAAATGTACTTACAAGTAACAGTAAGTATGTGCAAAAATTAAAAAAAAGTTTAATAACACCAATAGCTACTTACTATTTTAATGGGATGTATGGATGAACACAGTTTCTGAATATTTTGTGGAATATTAGATAAAGACACTCGCATTTCAGTATCAAGCATTTTAAAGCTTCCACTTCCTATCCATATATCAAAAGCAGGAGCAGCAATGCAATACTGGGAGCTAGCTGCAAAAAAAAACAACACTTTGACGTTTGACTTCAGCTCAGCATTTAAGCTGCTGCCCTCAGAGCTCTGTGAGTCCGACTGTCTACTGCCCATGCTACAAACACACTGCTGTCCCACTCACTGACTACACAGGCAGTCAGGAGCTGATTTAGGAGACTACACGTTCAGTCAGGAGCCAATGTGCCGCCAATGGGAATAGTTTCAGTTCCCGCTAAGCTGCGGCAATAGGTTAAGATGATCTGTGACCCACTAGGTATCAATCATGTGTCAACCACGTGATATGCATAGCAGGCAGGCGGAAAGTCGGAAACAAAAAAAGAAGTAAGAATAATTTTAAATTCAAAAACATTTGTACTGAAGCAGGGACACACCTACACACTGCCGCCGACACACTAATGTGTCACGACACACAGTTTGGAAAGCACTGTTCTAAGGGAACAAGACGACAGTGGACACTTTATATACTGTGTGTGTGTGTGTATATATATATAATGAACCCCTTAAAAAAGGTCATCCTGTGCAGGTGTGTTTGTCCCTTTCTCATTTTATGTGTAAGTTGACATGATTTTTTTTTTACTGTTACATGTTGCAAAAAAAAAAACGAGAAAAAAACGCAACACTTTTTTTTGGTGGGGGAGGGGGGCCCTTCATGGATTCTTGCACGGGGTCCTGAGGTTTCTAGTTACGCCTTTGATATCTTGTAGGCTACCGCTAGAACTGACATTGACCACTCCAAGATGTATTAAAACGCAGTTTGTATAGTATTCCAATGTAAAATATTATTTTGTATAAGATAAAATTTAATCTAGTAATAAACTGAATAATATAGTAGAGATAGTGTTATATATTCACTTTGTCCGCAGCCTTTCTTCCAATAAGTGTCGTGCGTTTATTTGAACACTAGAGGGCACTGTTTACCCATAGCAAGCATTTGATTCTATCACCAGCATTTTCCAAGAAAGTAAAATCCCTCTTTAGAGTTCAACTATAAGAACATATTCTTATAGACTTGACCTTGCTCTGCATTTAATTTTTACACCGGTGGAGAGGTGGCGTAATAAGCAAAGAAATATGTATGTAGATCATTTAGCCACATTAGAAAAAAAAAATAATACATTTTAATTTCTAAACAATTAACAAATGCAAAACAGGTTGACTAATGAACAACGAGAACAATAAACTTGGATATGACTGAAACTTGGTATGATTAATTACTGGTATTACCAATAGTTCATATTACTTGATGCTTAGCATCCCTCTCCGCGGCACACAAGCCTGAGGTGGTGTTTAAAATGAATTAAACGTGTAATTCAGTTGTCTTTACGTCCCTAATGTACAGTGTCAGTGCTGTGCATTCCCAGACACGTTCCCCTGCATCCTTTCTCCCCATCCGCCCTTGTAGTTATTATTATAGCAGCTAACGGTCTGTCTCTGTGGATGCAGACAACATCCCGCTACCTGCTCCGCCTCGCAGCCCAGCGGAGCCTCCCACACACAGCACACAGGCAGCCGTACCGCCCAATCACACCGAGCAAGGCTGAACCGCAGGCTGCAGCCAGAGGGAGCAACTCCGTGCGCTTCTGCCCTATCAGGTGGAGTGAGGACGGGCTTGTAAATGACAGGCGTGTGGCTGGGAGGGACTGAAGAGAATGGGGTTGTCCAGTACGGCTGAAGTGAAGGGGGATCAATGAGAGAAGAAAGTTTTTTTGTTTCAGCGAAGGCATCAGCAGACAGTTGCAGTGCACTGCGGACAGACTTAGAGTTTTATACAAAACTGATGTCAGTCACCATTAATTCCCAACTAATGCTGATGTGAAGTAGAGCTGCATTTCCAGGGATTACAAAAAAAACAAAAAAAGAGTATTTGTCAGAGAGCTAAGTTGTAAGGAGGGAGAGCTTGGCTGCAGCCTTTGGGTCTGGGATGCGCAGGAGTCCTGGCATGCTGAGAGAAAAAGGAATCCCTCTGCGACTGCAGGATCCCAGGGTCAGATGAGTAGCTGGATTAAAGGGGATTTCGTGCGGAGGATGCAGAAATCAGCTACCGAGACCATCCGAGGTGCAGCTCCGGCGAGTAACCGGGACCAGTGACCGAGATCAGAACAGGAGGAGGAGGCAAGCAGGGTCCTGAGGTGAGGAGTGCCGAGTGTATAGTGATGAGGATACAGTGACTAGCTGGACCAGGTTCCCAGCTGATGAAAGAACAGTTGTTTTAACGAGTTTAGGGATTTGCTATATGGACTAATAGCTGAATAAGACAAAAAGGTGCCCGCATGCCAAAAAGTACAATGTTTAATAACTGAACAATGCACATTATTTTGTGTTGACTGAGCACTGCGGGATATTCAGCCCCTTTTAGTTGGATGTACAACGGGAATCTCTGTCACTTTACCGACATCAGTAAGTTGCTTGCTACCTGGAGGGAAGATTACAAGCACTGGAGTTAACTTATTTGCTTTTTAATCATTAATACAAGAAAAACACGTGGCTTTTTAAGGAATCTGGATTCTTTTTTTGGAGTAACATTATGAGCCTTTTTACAATAAGGGTTACATGCTTTCATATTATGTTGTTGCTGTGTTCTCTAATATTGTGCCTCCCAGGAACTCTCAGTAGCTCTCAAACAAGACAAGTATTTCAGATACTGGAAGAACAACCCCCTGGGGCATATGTAGGCACAATCAGCACCAGACCAGGGTTTACCTACCGGCTAAGTGAGTCCCATGCCCTATTTAGTATTAATGCTACTTCTGGATCTATCTACACTACTTCTGTCATTGATAGAGAGAGTTTGGCTAATGATGTTATTAACCTAGTGGTTCTGTCCAGTCAACCAACATACCCAACAGAGGTGCGAATTGCAGTGTTAGATATCAATGACAACTCACCTGTTTTCCCAGAACCATCTATTGTGGTGTCGTTTAAGGAGGATACACAAGGTGGGAGACAGGTCATTCTGGACACAGCTACTGACTCAGATGCTGGCACTAATGGGGTGGATCATCGCTCCTACCGCATTGTGTCAGGTAACCAGGATGGGCGGTTCAAGCTTGGAATAACAGTCAATCCAAGTGGGGAAGGTGCATTTCTTCACCTCATGTCCCAGGGCTCCCTAGACCGGGAGACAACTCCATGCTATTATCTGGTAGTGGAAGTGGAGGACAAAGGAACACCTAAAAGACTAGGCCATCTTCATGTTAATGTTACTGTGCAGGATATTAATGACAACCCACCAGTCTTTAGCAGCTCTCAGTACCAGGCTCGTATAGAGGAAGATGCTCCAGTGGGTTCCAGTGTTCTTAAAGTGGATGCTACAGACCGTGATGATGGTGTTAATGCTGCCATAAGGTATCAATTGGCAGAAGGCACCCCATTTCAGATTCACCCCGAAACTGGACTTATAACTATACGCGAGCCATTGGACTATGAAAGTCGACGCCAATATACCCTTAACATTCAGGCAAGGGATCTGGGCACTCCACCACTCACTGGCAGGGCAGAGGCAGTGGTTCGTCTAATTGATGTCAATGACAATGACCCTGTAGTTAAATTTCGTTATTTCCCAGCAACCTCCCGTTATGCATCTGTTGATGAAAATGCCCAGGTTGGAACGGTG
Source organism: Bombina bombina (assembly GCF_027579735.1). Classification (NCBI taxonomy): domain Eukaryota; kingdom Metazoa; phylum Chordata; class Amphibia; order Anura; family Bombinatoridae; genus Bombina; species Bombina bombina. Next base: position 1,032,775,657 of record NC_069500.1, read on the forward strand.
GTGGCCTTGCTTACTGTCACTGACTCAGACTCTCCTGCTGCCAATGGTAATGTCACTGTTGCTATTCTAGGAGGTAATGAGCAACAGCATTTTGAAGTCCAAACTTCTAAGGTACCAAACCTTAGCCTTATCAAAGTGGCCAGTGCCCTGGACCGAGAACGGATACCATCTTATAACCTCACAGTTAGTGTATCAGACCAAGGTCACCCTAAGCCTCGATCCTCAGTAGCCAGCCTTGTGATTTATGTGAATGATATTAATGATCATCCTCCAATTTTCCAGGAACAACAGAGTCGTGTTGATATCAGTGAGGACTTACCTCCAGGATCCTACATTTGTGGTGTCTCTGCTACAGATGGTGACACAGGTCTAAATGCCAATCTACGATACTCCATAGTGTCTGGCAACAAGCTAGGCTGGTTTTCTATTAGTGAACACAGTGGACTGGTAACTAGTATTGCTGTACTTGATCGAGAAGTAGCCTCTCAACTAATGCTTAATATCAGTGCACGAGATCAGGGCCCTCAGCCGAAGACAAGTTATACTACACTCTTCGTCAACCTACTAGATGTCAATGATCAAAGGCCTACATTCATTGGCAGCCATTCTAATGGTCAGCACTGGGTCTCGTTACCCGAAAACAGCCCAGTTGGCACTGAATTAATTACATTAAAGGCTAATGATGGTGATCTAGGTGACAATGGAACAATACGCTTTTATTTTGATGCTGATAACCCAAGTCAATGCCAAGGATCCTATCGCTTGGACCCAATAACTGGACGTCTTAGCACAAGGACAGAGCTTGACAGAGAACTTCAGGAGAATTGCAGTTTGTTCATTTTGGCCACTGACCTTGGAACCCCACCTTTGTCATCTACTGCCAAAGTGACTGTTACTCTGCTGGATGTAAATGACAATAGCCCTATTTTTTACCCTGTACAGTACTTTGCCAACATTCAGGAGAATGAACCACCTGCAAGTTTTGTGGTTTTTGTTACTGCTGCTGACCCTGATCTGGGAATAAATGGTACTGTGAAATACTCTATTAGAGCAGGAGACACCTCAAAATTTCAGATCCATTCTCACACTGGTGCAATCTCTACAAAAGCAACACTAGATAGGGAAGAGAAAACTGCTTACCAGCTGCAGGTAGTGGCAACAGATGGTGGTGGTCTACAATCTCACAATCATGCTATTGTCACCATTACTGTTTTGGACACACAAGATAATCCCCCATCCTTTAGTCAAGAAACTTACCATTTTGTGATGTTTGAAAATGTGCTAATAGGGTACAATGTGGGAACAGTTTCTGCAACTTCTATGGATCTCAACACCAATATTACCTACCTGATAACTACAGGTGACCAGAAAGGGGTATTTGCTATTGACAAAGCCACAGGCATAATCACCACAGCAGGTGTAGTGGATAGAGAAGAACAAGAGTTTTACCACTTGAAAGTAGTGGCCAGTGGTGGAGCAATAACAGGAGAGGCTAATGTTAATATTACAATAAAAGATTTAAATGATAACTCCCCACATTTTCTTCATGCAGTGGAAACTGTTAATGTAGTGGAAAACTGGAAAACAGGTCACATTATATTTCAAGCTAAGGCTGTAGATTCAGATGAAGGTGTAAATGGCAAGGTAGGATATAGCTTAAAGCAAAACCCTCTTGGTTTATTTAGTATTGAGGAGGTCACAGGTGCTGTAGGTCTTACAGCACCACTTGATGTAAATGTGGGCTCATATCAAGTGGAAATATTAGCATCAGACATGGGTGTCCCACAGCTTTCCTCTAGTTTTATACTGACTGTTTCTGTGCATGATGTTAATGACAACCCCCCTGTGTTTGACCAACTTTCATATGAAGTAACCCTTTTAGAATCAGAACCAGTTAATTCAAGATTCTTTAAGGTTCAGGCAGGTGACAAAGACTCAGGGGTTAATGGGGAGATCACATATTCTATCATAGATGGAAATGCAGGGGAAGCATTTGGTATTTTTCCAGATGGACAATTGTATGTAAAAAGTGAACTAGACAGAGAAGTTAAGGATATATATATTTTACTTGTGGCAGCGTCAGACAGAGCTATTGAGTCTCTGAGTGCCACAGTTAATGTGACAATAATATTAGAAGATGTGAACGATAATAGACCTTTGTTCAATAGCACCAATTATGTTTTCTATTTTGAAGAGGAACACAGTGGGGGCTCATTTGTTGGAAAGATCTATGCAATGGACAAGGATAGTAGATCTAATGGTGAAATAAGGTATGCTTTTGAGACCATGCAGCCTGATTTTGAATTAAACACAATTACAGGGGACATTACAAGCACACATCAGTTTGATAGGGAAACTCTAATGAGACAAAGGGGGGCAGCAGCTTTCACACTGAAAGTAATCTCTACAGACTTAGGACTGCCAAAACCATTGAAAGATCAGGCCACTGTGCAAATTTACATTAGAGATATTAATGACAATCATCCAAAATTTTCCAAAGATTTATATCAAGCAAGTATATCAGAACTAGCTACAAATATGACACCAGTTTTAAGGGTCTCTTCCTCCGATGTTGATGAAGGGAACAATGGTTTAATCAGTTATTCTATTATTAAGGGAAATGAAGAAAAACGCTTTACAATTGACAGTGCTACAGGCCAGGTAACATTACTAGGGATGCTGGACTATGAATCTACAGCATCATACTCTCTTATAATTGAAGCTGTGGATTCTGGGACAATTCCCTTAAGTTCAACTTGCACCTTGAGTGTTAATGTTCTTGATGAAAATGACAATACACCATCTTTCCCCAAAACAACTCACTTTGTGGATATTTTAGAAAATATGAGGGTTGGGGAGCTTGTTTCTTCTGTCACTGCTACAGACTCTGATTCTGGGGACAATGCTGATATTCACTATAGCATTACAGGAACAAACAACCATGGAACATTTAGCATCAGCCCTAACACTGGTAGTATCTTCTTGGCAAAGAAACTTGACTTTGAAACACAGTCACTGTATAAGTTAAACATCACAGCAAAGGATAATGGGAGACCCCCTCGTTCATCTACAATGTCAGTTGTGATACAGGTAAGAGATTATAATGATAATCCACCAAGCTTCCCTACAGGGGACATCTTCAAATCCATAGTGGAGAATATCCCAATAGGTACATCCATAGTGACTGTAACTGCCAGTGACCCTGATGCTGATATCAATGGGCAGCTAACTTATGCTATTATTCACCAAAGACCAAGAGGCAATCATTTTATCATTGATGAAATGCGGGGTACAATCTACACAAATGCCGAGATAGACAGGGAGTACACCAATCTTTTTGAAGTGACCGTGAGAGCTAGTGATCAGGCTGTACCTATGGAAACCAGGAGGTTTGCCTTAAAAAATGTCACCATATTAGTTAGTGACCTCAATGATAATGTACCTACATTTGTATCTCAAAATGCCTTTGCAGCAGACCCCACACTTGTTATAGGTTCAGTGCTAACAACCATCACAGCTTTTGATCCAGATGAGGGTCCTAATGGGGAGATTGAATATGAAATTGTTAAAGGGGACACTGAAACCTTTATTATGGATCGTTACAGTGGAGACTTAAGAGTGGCCTCTGCCTTGTTACCGTCCAATCTAATTTACAACCTTATAGTTGCAGCAACTGATTTAGGTTTAGAAAGAAAGGCAAGCACAACTGAGTTAACTATTATTCTGCAAGGGATGGATGGTCCTGTGTTTTCTCACCCTAAATACATCACAATTTTAAAAGAAGGAGAACCAGTAGGCACAAATGTGATATCTATTGAAGCAGCCAGTCCCCTTGGTTCTGAGGCGGCTGTGGAGTATTTCATTGTATCAGTGAGATGCGAGGGGGAAACGTTTGGTCGACTATTCACCATTGGACGCAATACTGGTATAATTCAAACTGCTGCAGTGCTGGACCGTGAACGTGGGGCCCGTCTGTACCTGGTGGATGTGTTTGCAATTGAAAAGGAAACTTCTTTTCCTAGAACCCAGCGAGCTGAGGTAGGTGTTTTTTTTTTTAATTTTATTTTGTTTAAAAAGAAAACCTTTGCAGTGACAATAGTATGTGTCTAAATATACATATGGCTACAAACACCTTAAATAAATGTTTAAACATGTGTAAATAAAAAAAATGTTTCTGCATATATATCTTACTATCTGATTACATATATTCTAAAGTAGCATTCATGTGTCCAATAAAAAAGGCACTAAAACACACTGCAACCCTATTACTATTAGATGATTAATCACAATAATATTAGAGGAACATTTTTTCTATATATAGGTTAACTATGTGCAAAGTTTCAGCTGAAGTGAGATTTGAAAGTTAAAAGTGTTTATTGATTGCTCTTGATTATTATGTCTCTAAATCTTCATTCAACTGGCCGCATTTTAATATAAATTTGCAATATAAGTAATGGTTTCTTCTGCCACCTGTCCATTCAATGAGTTAATTATCAGCAAACTTGCCTCATTTACTGCTAATGTAGATTTAATGACGATTGAATCATGATAATCAAACTGCTATCAACTCATATATAAACTGCCAGATGATGCAAATCATACTGTTCCATAGCACTTGATTTAATGTTTCCTATATACAATTATTTGCTCTATAAACTATTTCTGCAGAAAGTATTTTAAAACAGAGGGTTGGAGGTTACATTAATATATATATAGTGGTGTAAATTAGAGACAGATGGGTGATAATACAAAGACATTATGTGAAGATGCTAAATCTAAGGTGATTCACTGTTTTGTTTATGTTGGATGCACTGAATTTGCTAATTTTGTTAAGCATCAGATGTTATCCTACAAAGTAACTGTATCTGTAATTGCTATGGATATGAAGCTTAATTATCTGCATTTCTTCCATATTTAGACATCGTTTATGTAAGTTCTTGCTTTCTTGGTAAATAATTATATATGTAACAGCATTTGCATATTCTTTTAAATCTAGATTAGTTTTTAACACAGACAAGGCCACTGGAATTGTGTGTGGTTTTGTATATCAGCTCCTTTGTATGTAATGAAAACATTTCTGTACTGCTCATGTTCTGCAGTTAACAAGAACTAGCTATGCAGATTTTCATTGTTTTAGAGCAAAGTTTTCTGGCTGGAGCTCATATTTCAGTCTGATGCTAAACCCTTCAGGACTCCAGTAGCCTGTAAGGCATTGGTTAGCTCCTATGAATGTTATGAGCTATACTGGTTAGCAAAGCCCTCTCTTTAAATGAAAAACAAATGTTTTCCTACTCAAGCATACTAAGATGTGCACTTACAAGCTAAACTTTTTTGCGTTTGTGCCTTCTTTTGTTACATATGATTCAACTCTGTATTCTCAAATTCACACTGCATATAGCTTGCTCTATTTACAATAAACAAACATCCACTTTATATACTTAATACCAACCAACCAAAGAAACGTGAAAAATAATATATAATATAGACTCTATTACTGTCAAGTGTCTATCCATCTGTGCTGTGGTGTATTGGTTACACTGTATTATGTGTGTGCATGTCTGGGTGTCTCTTTGTGTGTTGGTTTGTGTATATATATACGGTTGTGTATGAGAGTGGGAATGCGTGTGTGTCTTTGTGTTTGTGTGTATGCCTGTGTGTATATATGGTTCTGTCAGAGTGTGTATATGTATGTTTGAATGTGTATGCATGTCTGTCTGTATGTGTATATATGTTTATGGGTCTGTCTGTGAGGGGGCTTGTGTGTGTTTTTATGCATTTCTGAAAGTGTTTGAATTCCTGTGTGTATCTGTATATTTGTATATGGGTCTGTCTGAAGGTTTATGCCTTCCTGTGTGTATGTTTATATATGCCACGCACACGCATACACATAGACATACACACAAACACATGCACACACAGACACAAACACACAAACACATGCACACACACACAGACACACACACACTCTCGCATACTCACACATGCACTCATATAGACACACTCACATACACACGTGCACACACACATACACACACACATGCACTCACACACATGCACTCACACAGACACACTCTCACATACACGTGCGCACACAGACACACACACAAACACTCCCACATTCACACACATGCACAAACACAGACACACTCTCACATACACACAAACATGTGCATACAGACACATTAACAAACACACTCTTACATACACACAGAGACACACACAAACATACTCTCACATACGCACACAACACATTCACTCACACAGACACACTCTTACATACACAGACACACACACAAACACACACACATTCACTCACACAAACATACTCTCACATACACACACATGAACTCACACAGACACACTCTCCCATACACACACATGCACTCACACAGACACACTCTCATATACACACAAACATGTGCACACAGACACATGAACAAACACACTCTCACATGCACACACAGACACACACACACACAAACACACTCTCAGATACACACATTCGCTCACACAGACACACTCTCACAAATACAAATGCGCACACAGACACACACACTCTCACATACACACACGCAAACACAAACACACTCCACATACACACACGCACACAAACACACTCTCACACACACACAGATACCAACACACTCTCACATACACATGCACACACAGACACACACACACAAACACATTCCACATACACTAACACACTCACATACACGTGCACACATGCACATACAAACACACTCTTACATACACACATGCACTCACACAGATACACTTACATACACACGCACACAGACACATGAACAAACACACTCTCACATACAGACACACACAAACACACTCTCACATGCCACTCACACACACACAAACACACTCTCACATACACACACATGCACTCACACAGACACACTCTCATATACTCACACACAAACACACACACACTCTCACATACACACACTCACACAGACATACACACACCTGCACACACAGACACATGGACACAAACACACTCTCACATACACACACACATGCACTCACACAAACACACTCTCACAGACGTATATATATATATATATATATATATATATACTGTATATATATACTGTATATATATACTGTATATATATATATATATTTATATATATATATATATATATATATATATATATATATATATATAATGCACTCTCTGGCTTTACAATAAAATAATTTTAATATTGTAAAGCCAGAGTGTATCCTGTGGATTGCTATTGATGTTTAAGGCTGCACCCTTGTCCTGTGGATCTACTGGTTTGTGAGAGTGCACTTCTGTGGATATATATATATATATACACACACACACACACTCAACAAGCTGTGGATATATATATATATACACACACACACACTCAACAAGCTGTGGATATATATATATATATATATATACACTCACACACACTCAACAAGGGGGATTGCAACAAAGTATAGAGTGCTATGTAAACAAATAGAAACTAGCATACTCAAAGAGGCAACACATTATATTATAACTAAAGAACTTGAGCTATACTGGGTTTGTTTTTAGGTTTGAGAATGAGCTATTAACATCATCCATTTTATAGTAATAGCTGAGTTCATTGCAAAGCAGTGCCAAGTACATCGTTCTCCAACTGAGGAGGGGTTAAAGTTTCCTTTTGTATTCGGATAGAAAGCAAGAGGAAACCATGCTCTTCCTGCCTAATTGTTCTATTCTTTTAATTGTCAAAATGCTACTTTTTTTGTGTGTGTAAATTTCAGAGCAATCACAGTTATTTTCAGCAAGTCCTATCTCACCATAAACACTACATTCCTTTATTAGCTTGAATTCAAAGTTATTCATTTGGGTTGTTTGTGTGAAAATGGACCAGAAAACTACATCCATGTTATTATAAAGTGGCCTATGTGGTGTTGCTAGGGGAATCTCTATAGCACTCATACTACAGCCTCTGTGAACTGCTCTGTACATAAGTTTAATAAACCTGCCCAGACATACTTGAGATGCCATAGCTGATTAATTACATCCATGCCATGGTGTATCTGCCAACTGATATACTTAGTGCCACTAATTTCCCTGCTGCAGTTCTTTACCCTGTTATTCCTGTGATATAAATGGTGTCACTAATATTGTGTCTTGTTGTACTTAATAAATATATATATATATAATTATGCTTATGTATTTATTTGGTATATATTAGTTATGTCAATAGATTAAAAGTAATGCCTAGTAAAATGTGTTTTGCTCTATACAGATGAAGAAGATGTTTGCTGTTTATTCTGAAGGCTTGAGAAAACAATTACATTTACACAACTTTTTTTATAGATCTATAGGCTTTGTTTTGCCCTTGGTCTATATGTTGTGTGCACATCATCTTTGCTCCATTCTGTTTCCTCCCCAGAGTCTACAACTCATAAATATGTTAATATAACAATAATGCATACTGTATACATGTGTGTGCTTATATGTGCATGTGTGTTTAGTGTGAGTGTATATGTGTGTGTATGTATCTGTATGTGCGTGTGCTGTATTTACATATATGTATATATATATATATATATATATGTATGTGTGTGTGCTGTATTTACATATATGTATATATATATATATATATATATATATATATATATGTGTGTGCTGTATTTACATACATGTGTATATATATATATATATATATATATATATATATATGTATGTATGTGTGTGTGCTGTATTTACATATATGTATATATATATATATATATATATATATATATGTATGTGTGTGTGCTGTATTTACATACATGTATATATATATATATATGTATGTATGTGTGTGTGCTGTATTTACATATATGTATATGTATGTATGTGTGTGTACATGTCTTTATATGTGTTACTGTGCAATTGTGTACATTAATTAGTGTATGTTTGTACATGTGTTTTTACATGCATGAATGTGTGCACATTTGTGTGTGTGTGTGTAAATTATGTGTATGCATACAGGTGTACATGTATAAGTGTATATTCATGTATGTATAAGTGTGTGTTAATTGCTGAATGTGATATGTGTGAGTGCATGTATATATATATAAATATATGCGTGTGTGTGTCCTCCACAGAAAATTTTGCCAGCCGAGTGGCATTTTGAAGTAGCCGGTTGGCATTATGAAGTAGCTGGGCGGCTGCACTGTAATATGTTCTAATACTATATCATTTTCAGCTATCCAAAGCACAAAGTAATTGCATAATTTAACATAAATGTATTTAATGATCATTTGTGTCATAAAAATATTTAATATTAGCTCATTTTAGCTTGTGTATTATACACAAAGAAGGATCAGCACAAACACACTTGATTGTTTTCGGTTGTACATTCAAATTAGTGGTGTCCTGGTGCAGCACCTGTCAGACCCCCCCTGACTGGATATCATAGATATAATTCAAAAGAACACAAAAGGTGGCACTCAGCTAGGTAACTGTACCGTTATTGAAGTGAGCAACGTTTTGGGGCGTCTGCCCCTTTCTGACGCTCACTTTAATAAAGGTACAGTTTCCTAACTGAGTGCCACCTTTTGTGTTCTTTTGAGCTAATTTTAGCTTAACATTGGCTACAATATTAGCCTGGTGCCCAGCAAAATCAGTATGGTTGTGCGCCTGGGAAGAACAGTGTGTGTGTATGTATGTGTATAGTATTTTTTTTAAAAATATAATATATTTCTGTGTAGGCTGTTCCACTCCTGCTACTAAAATCTTTGGCTTGTTCATTATTTTGCATCAGTTTAACACCCCTTGGTCCATGGGTAAAAAAAGAACAGATCCATGTGTTCTCCCCAATTCATGTACCTGTATCTACAATAATAATAATAAAAAAAAAAGTCTATAACAGTGCAATTTGTTTTACAATTTACATGAATCACAATCCCAAAATAAATGTTGCAGTTATCTGGTTAGCTCTGCTCTCAAGCACCACCTAGTGCCCACACTTGAATATTTTTTACCAAACCATTAGTGCTTTTAGTCTGATCAATTTTGCATTTGCTTAATCATTTTACCTTCAATTATGTAACTTCACACTGGATCTTGTTACTTGAACCCAGATGGTTGCAGGTCACAATTGGTTTAACTAATACATTCTGCTTTTTTATGCTAAGGAAACTAATAAAAATGGTTACATTAGGCAAGTTCACTATTCACATTAAAAGAAAAATATATCCCAGGCAATTTGGCTTCAAGCTTGTATAGGCTATAAAAAATGGTAGATATCCTTAGTATCCTTTTTAATATATCTATTAGCTTTAAACCAAATATAGATATAGTATCAAAAGCACCAAACACAGGATTTAATTCTCACATCTCTCTTATCCAAGTCACATTGTCATTTCTGTCTGCTACGTTTAATTAAAGTGAAGATAAACACTCCCCTTTATATAAACAGATCCTGAATGCTAGTGATATTTTAGATGAAGTTTAATTGATCAGTTGTAATAAAGATACTCTATAACTTATCTATTCAAATACTCTGTGCTCTGGCCTCCCACTTCAAAAGTATGTTTTTGTGAGCTTACGGTTTGAACTGCTCTCCAATCAGCGCTCTAGCCATACGGCACTCACACAATTTTTTTTTGTAGCTGTTCAAACCGTTAGTTCACATAAAAAAATTACTTTTGATGTGGGCGGCAGGAGCACAGGATATTTGAATTTCAGCGCTACATTAAAAAGTCAGTTAACCCCTTAATGACCACAGCACTTTTCCATTTTCTGTCCGTTTGGGACCAAGGCTATTTTTACATTTTTGCGGTGTTTGTGTTTAGCTGTAATTTCCCTCTTACTCATTTACTGTACCCACACATATTATATACCGTTTTTCTCGCCATTAAATTAACTTTCTAAAAATACCATTATTTTCATCATATCTTATAATTTACTATAAAAAAATTTATAAAATATGAGGAAAAAATGGAAAAAAACACACTTTTTTTAACTTTGACCCCCAAAATCTGTTACACATCTACAACCACCAAAAAAAAACCATGCTAAATAGTTTCAAAATTTTGTCCTGAGTTTAGAAATACCTAATATTTACATGTTCTTTGCTTTTTTTGAAAGCTATAGGGCCATAAATACAAGTAGCATTTTGCTATTTCCAAACTACTTTTTTTCAAAATTAGCGCTAGTTACATTGTAACACTAATATCTTTCAGGAATCCCTGAATATCAATTGACATGTATATATTTTTTTTTAGAAGACATCCCAAAGTATTGATCTAGGCCAATTTTGGTATATTTCATGCCACCATTTCACCGCCAAATGCGATCAAATACAAAAAATCGTTCACTTTTTCACAAATTTTTTCACAAACTTTCGGTTTCTCACTGAAATTATTTACAAACAGCTTGTGCAATTATGGCACAAATGGTTGTAAATTCTTCTCTGGGATCCCCTTTGTTCAGAAATAGCAGACATATATGGCTTTGGCATTGCTTTTTGGTAATTAGAAGGCCGCTAAACGCCGCTGCGCACCACACGTGTATTATGCCCAGCAGTGCAGGGGTTAATTAGGGAGCTTGTAGGGAGCTTGTATGGTTAATTTTAGCTTTAGTGTAGTGTAGTAGACAACCCAAATTATTGATCTAGGCCCATTTTGGTATATTTCATGCCACCATTTCACCGCCAAATGCGATCAAATAAAAAAAAAAACGTTAAATTTTTCACAATTTTAGGTTTCTCACTGAAATTATTTACAAACAGCTTGTGCAATTATGGCACAAATGGTTGTAAATGCTTCTCTGGGATCCTCTTTGTTCAGAAATAGCAGATATATATGACTTTGGCGTTGCTTTCTGGTAATTAGAAGGCCGCAAAATGCTGCTGCGCATCACACGTGTATTATGGCTAGCAGTGAAGGGGTTAATTAGGAAGTTTGTAGGGAGCTTGCAGGGTTAATTTTAGCTTTAGTGTAGAGATCAGCCTCCCACCTGACACATCAGACCCCCTGATCCCTCCCAAACAGCTCCCTTCCCTCCCCCACCCCACAATTGTCCCCGCCATCTTAAGTACTGGCAGAAAGTCTGCCAGTACTAAAATAAAAGCTTTTTGGGGGGTTTAGGTTTTTAAAAAAAAAATAAAAAAAATTCTTCTGCTGTGTAGGACCCCCCTTAGCCTCCAACCTCCCTGATCCCCCCCAAAACAGCTCTGTAACCTTCCCCATCTGCCTTATTGGGGGCCGTCTGCCAGTACCCAGCTTGCACAAAAAAGGGCTTTTTTTTCTTATTTTTTTTTTTTCTGTAGTGTAGCTTCCCCAACCCCCCCCCAAACCCCCACCACCTCATTGATCGTTTGTTTGTTTTTAACTTTTTAAACTGATTATAACTTCTTTATTTTACACCATTTTCTGTAGTGTAGCGGTTCCCACCCGCTCCCTCTCCGTGCACGCGCCCGCCCCCGCCCTCCCGTGCACGCGCGCACGTCCGTGCGCGCCCCCGGGCATCCCCGCCCACGATCCCGCCCCCCTCCACATCTCCAGGGCCATCGATGGCCGCCACCCGCCTCCCGGTACTGCTCCCACCCACCAACGAAGGAAGCCACCGATCTCCGGTGCAGAGAGGGCCACAGAGTGGCTCTCTCTGCATCGGATGGCTTCAAAAGGTTATTGCAGGATGCCTCCATATCGAGGCATCACTGCAATAACCGGAAAGCAGCTGGAAGCAAACAGGATCGCTTCCAGCTGCTTTCCACACCGAGGACGTGCAGGGTACGTCCTCAGGCATTAACTGCCTTTTTTTTGAGGACGTACCCTGCACGTCCTCGGTCGTTAAGGGGTTAAAGCACATCTTCATTACAAGTGATGAATTAAACCCCATCTAAAATAGTCCGGCTCTTTTTATACGAAGGGGAAAGTTTACTATCACTTTAAAAAGACTCATCAGTCAAAACTGAAATATATGTCAATTTTAAACAAAGGTTTTTTTGCAATATTGCACTTTTGTTTACTGCATATATTAAACAGGTAACTATAAGTTTTTGTCAAACATTTTGTTCTTTTATACATTATATTACAGCTTAAACTAGTGATGGGCAACCAGTGTCACTGAAATGAATGACTCATATGCAAACCCCCAAGTCCAAAAAAGAGACACTATTCTGTTAACACTTATAATAGACCAATAATAAAAGTATTTAAAAAAAACACTTAGATTGTGGAAAGGACTTTAGTGGTAAAGAGTGAAGACTAAGTGCAAGTATGCATGCGAGTAATGGATCATTTGTGTTTTCTGAAAGGAGGTGTAAAAATTTGTGTATAATACATTTATTTAGGGTAACTTGGGGACCACAAAGGAAGGCCTATTATATCTTTTTTGTTTTTTTGCAAGACAGAACATACAGGGTTAGTATTGGCAGCACAGTAGTTTGTTGATCCAATGAGATATCTGATTGCTATTTTTTCTTCATTTGAGGCACAATTAGAAATTGCTTCAAATTGACATAATTTGGATCAACAGTAGTAACAGTAATATGACTATATTTCTAAGTTATTCTATAGATAGATAGATAGATAGATAGATAGGGTGAGATATAGATAGATATATAGATAGATGGACAGGCAGATAGATAGATAGATAGATAGATAGATAGATAGATAGATAGATAGATTGAGAGGGATAGATAGATAGACCATTTCTATGGACTACCCCAGCTTTGCCAAGAACAATGGCACCAAAACTCGATTTTCTTTACCTCCCCATCCATGAAAACTTCCGGGAAATGTTGGGAAGTATGGATAGCTATCTATCATCTATCTATCTATCTATCTATCATCTATATACAAGAGAATAAATATGATATCATTGCACCATGTTTAAAAAATCTGAAAATTATTATAAATAAATAATTATTTAGATATTTTTTAAATGATTTTCAAATATGGGTAAGATGGTTTAAATGTTTTTTTGTTGTTGTTTTTTTAATTAACATTATAGATTCAGCTCACTTGACTCTGGGCGTTTTTCTTATATCTTAAAAACCCCTGAATGGTTGCTATTCAGCTACTGATGAGGAAAGAACACAGAAGTGCAAGGCAAAGCAATAAATTCTTATGTGGGTCTAAACAGCCATAAATTATTTCCTGTAATTTAGCACTGGTTGACGCCAATTTCTAACCACCCGCTGTGGTGAAAAAATCTATGTTTTCTTCTGTTTTGCTACTGAGCCAGCAATTTAGTAAATGAGATAAACAAAAACTGCTTAATATACCAACTCCGACTGAATCATGTCTGGCTTCACATTTTTGTCTGGGATTATTATGAGTTTGTGGAGGTTCAGACTGTTAATAATGACAAGTTGAAATAAATTGGGTCTATTTTAAATACATAACCATTTGCCTTTAAAAAATAATTATTTTTACCATTTAGACAACACATTTGACAAGTATGAAATTTATTACACAACTTTGAAGACTTCTTGTGTATCCCTGGCTTTTTTACAGTTGTGCAATATGAAACGCTATTGGCCGCCATATGCTTGAAGAATATGGAACCAGCGCTATGGAATTTTGCGGCGCTATACAAATAAACGATAATAATAATATAATATTATTATTATTATTATTAGACTGCAAGCACTACTGCTATATAGTGCTCAAAACATGTGCACTCCTAGGTATGGTCTTCTTCATAGTACACCAATAGATTAGGTCAATTTTCTAAGAGAAGTACATTTAAAAAAAATTTAAAGGGACGTGAAACCCCATTTTTTTTCTTTCATTATTCAGATAAAGATTGCAGTTTTAAACAACTTTCCTATTTTCTCCTATTATAACATTTTATTCGTTCTCTTGTTATCTTTAATTGAAAAAGCTCAGGAGTGTGCACATGTCTGGAGCACTAAATGGCAGCACTTTTGCAAGAATGTTATCCATTTGCAAGAGCACTAGATGACAGCACTATTTCCTGCCATGTAGTGTTCCAGGTGCATACCTAGGTATCTCTTCAACAAAGAATATCATGGGAACGAAGCAAATTTGATCAAATAAGTAAATTGGAAACTTTTTGAAAATAGTTTGCTCTGCCTGAATCACAAAAGAAACATTTTGGGTTTAATATATCCCTTTAATTTGTATGCTCTATCTTAATCATGTACGTTGTTTTGTTTGTGTGTCCCTTTATCCAACTGCATTACATCTGCAACATCTCAAACATCTTGTTCAACCTGGGTAACGAGAGAAAAAATATTACGAAATTGTTTTCTGCGTACATACACAGAATCAACTAATTTATGGCTAATGTAAATGTAAAACATCTGGCTAATTAATATAGTGCTGACAATGACTGTGTAATGTGTTTGACTTCCGCTTTTATATCACATAAAGGTGCAGTAAACACCTTGAGATTTTTATATACATATATATGTTCAGATATACATAATGAAACAACTTTGCAATATATTTTCATTATTTGCCCCCTTTCTATGTAATTTACCTCTGAAAATTGAGCAATTCCCAATTCTCAGAACCTGAAATGCACCCTGCTGACTTTCTGAAGCTAACCCTGCTACATATCTGTCTCTAATTGGCTTTATGTAATAACAACTGAAAAACAATTAATTATATACTTTATGACTGTGACTAAGCCTTGTTGTTTAGACTTGACTGATATATTATTCTATAGCAACACAAAAGAAATGTATTGTAATTACAAGGTGTTTACTGTCCCTTTAACTATTGCTAACAATTTGTGTCTTAAAGGGACAGTATACACTCATTTTCATATAACTGCATGTAATAGACACCGCTATAAAGAATAAGATGCACAGATACTGATATAAAAATCCAGTATAAAACTGTTTAAAAAGTTACTTAGAAGCTCTCAGTTTAACTCTGTTGAAAAGGTAGCTGGAAAGCCCACTGTAAGTGGGAAATATCAGACGCTCCCCCCTCCCCCTTCTTTTGCTTATGAAAAGACCCTTTACACAAACAGGAGCAAGCTGGAGAAGGTAGCTGACGGTATTCTCATAAAACTTAGGGGTTTGGTTAGGAGTTTGAAATTCAGAGCAATGTTATTTAAAAATATGCAAAACGATACATTTAAAAAAAACCAAAAAAAAACTTTATGGGCTATATACCGTAAATAGATCATCTACAAAACATTTATGCAAAGAAAAAATGAGTGTATAATGTCCCTTTAAGCTTTTGAAATAACATGAAAATTAAAATGTAACTTAGATTTATATAGAACATGCAATGTAAAAAAACTTATAAAGTTGCTTCTCTTAAGTTGACTTTAACAGTGTGTTTAATCCTTTTGCAAATATATTTATATGCCCCTTTAATAATATAAGCCCTATTTGTGTATGTTTTTACATTAAAGGAATATGAAACCCAAAAAGGTTTTTTTTGTGATTCAGACAGTGCAGACCATTTTTAAAAAAAGTTTACATTTTTATTTTATTATCAAATTTGCTTGATAACATTCTTGCAGATCATAAGCTTATGTCCCTGCTTTCAACAAAAGTTACCAAAAGAACAAAGAAAAGTAATAGAAATAAATTAGAAAGTTGATTAAAAATTGCATGCTCTATCTGAACCATGAAACAAAAAATTGGGGTTTCATATTCTTTTAAGGATATCTTTAATATGAGGTGACTGATTTAGCTATTGTTTGCCTTACAATATAGAGCTAAATCCTACAAGTTAGGTGAATTGAACGAAGTTTGCACATGACACTTTTTAAAAAAAAATCAGATAGCCAAAACAGATTATTGTACTTTGCAATATACAGGGAGCGCAGAATTATTAGGCAAGTTGTATTTTTGAGGATTCATTTTATTATTGAACAACAACCATGTTCTCAATGAACCCAAAAAACTAATTAATAGCAAAGCTGAATAGTTTTGGAAGTAGTTTTTAGTTTGTTTTTAGTTATAGCTATTTTAGGGGGATATCTGTGTGTGCAGGTGACTATTACTATGCATAATTATTAGGCAACTTAACAAAAAACAAATATATACCCATTTCAATTATTTATTTTTACCAGTGAAACCAATATAACATCTCAACATTCACAAATATACATTTCTGACATTCAAAAACAAAACAAAAACAAATCAGTGACCAATATAGCCACCTTTCTTTGCAAGGACACTCAAAAGCCTGCCATCCATGGATTCTGTCAGTGTTTTGATCTGTTCACCATCAACATTGCGTGCAGCAGCAACCACAGCCTCCCAGACACTGTTCAGAGAGGTGTACTGTTTTCCCTCCTTGTAAATCTCACATTTGATGATGGACCACAGGTTCTCAATGGGGTTCAGATCAGGTGAACAAGGAGGCCATGTCATTAGATTTTCTTCTTTTATACCCTTTCTTGCCAGCCACGCTGTGGAGTACGCGTGTGATGGAGCATTGTCCTGCATGAAAATCATGTTTTTCTTGAAGGATGCAGACTTCTTCCTGTACCACTGCTTGAAGAAGGTGTCTTCCAGAAACTGGCAGTAGGACTGGGAGTTGAGCTTGACTCCATCCTCAACCCGAAAAGGCCCCACAAGCTCATCTTTGATGATACCAGCCCAAACCAGTACTCCACCTCCACCTTGCTGGCGTCTGAGTCGGACTGGAGCTCTCTGCCCTTTACCAATCCAGCCACGGGCCCATCCATCTGGCCCATCAAGACTCACTCTCATTTCATCAGTCCATAAAACCTTAGAAAAATGAGTCTTGAGATATTTCTTGGCCCAGTCTTGACGTTACAGCTTGTGTGTCTTGTTCAGTGGTGGTCGTCTTTCAGCCTTTCTTACCTTGGCCATGTCTCTGAGTATTGCACACCTTGTGCTTTTGGGCACTCCAGTGATGTTGCAGCTCTGAAATATGGCCAAACTGGTGGCAAGTGGCATCTTGGCAGCTGCACGCTTGACTTTTCTCAGTTCATGGGCAGTTATTTTGCGCCTTGGTTTTTCCACACGCTTCTTGCGACCCTGTTGACTATTTTGAATGAAACGCTTGATTGTTCAATGATCACGCTTCAGAAGCTTTGCAATTTTAAGAGTGCTGCATCCCTCTGCAAGATATCTCACTATTTTTGACTTTTCTGAGCCTGTCAAGTCCTTCTTTTGACCCATTTTGCCAAAGGAAAGGAAGCTGCCTAATAATTATGCACACCTGATATAGGGTGTTGATGTCATTAGACCACACCCCTTCTCATTACAGAGATGCACATCACCTAATATGCTTAATTGGTAGTAGGCTTTCGAGCCTATACAGCTTGGAGTAAGACAACATGCATAAAGAGGATGATGTCATCAAAATACTAATTTGCCTAATAATTCTGTACTCCCTGTATGACATTACTGGCCTTACAATGACATATTGCTTTACTTTAATACATTCCGCACATACCAGACTAAGAAGAAAATTGCGCATTTGGGATGTATCTCTCCTAGATGGTAAAATATGGCAGTATTGAAAAGATTAGTGTATTGTCTGGTGTGTGAAGATTCTTTTGTTGCACTGTAATATACTGTACTATGTTATTAAAAAAGAATGCATACAACAGTTGGCAGGTCAGCTGTGCCGTGTATTTTTGCAAATTTACCAGTAGTTCTACTGTCAGGGAAGCAAATGTATTAAGCAATTTTGTCTGGCTGACCTCATTAGCAAAAGAAAAAGGAAATACATAAAATACATTTGGTTTCCTTTTCATTTTGTCCTGTGACTTTAAGAGTGTGACTAATGTTAATCTAGCTTTGTAATTACAGACACAACAAAGCAAATAAAACAGCTACTCATAGCCAATAGACATTTGTGTACAAGTTTAAGCATTATATGTCGTATGACAAGGCAAGAACCAGCGTACAACACTTTCTCAGATATGTTAAAGGAACAGTCAAGTCAAAATTAAACTTCCATGATTCAGATAGGGCATGCAATATTAAACAACTTTCCAATTTACTTTTATCATCAAACTTTCTTTGTTTTCTTGGTATATCTTATGGAAAGCTAAACCTAAGTAGGCTCATATGCTAATTTCTAAGCCCTTGAAGGCTGCCTCTTATCTTTGACAGTTTTTTACAGCTAGAGGGTGTTAGTTCATGTGTGCCATATAGAAATATATTGTGCTAATGCCCGTGGAGTTACCTAGGAGTCAGCACTAATTTACTAAAATGCAAGTCTGTCAGAAGAACTGAGATAAGGGGGCATAGATACAAGGTAATCACAGAGGCAAAAGGTATTTTAATATAACAAGTGTTGTTTATTAAAAACTGGAAATTGGGTTATAAAGGCATTATCTGTCTTTCAAAAAAAATAAAAAATCCTGGAGTAGACTGTCCCTTTAATAAAGGGTTTGTAGGGTTCTGTTATAACAAAAAAAGCAACATAACAGCAATATTTTATTTAATAATAATTATAATTTCTACCTTAAAAGGACATCAAAGCCAACAATTTATTTCATGATTTAGATAGAGCATAGAATATTAAAAAAAAGTTTCCAATTGACTTTAATCTCTTGGTATCATTTGTTGAAAATCATGTAAGAAGGCTCAGGAGTGTGCACCAGTCTGCTGCACTATATGGCAGCAGATTTGTAGGAATGTTATACATTTCCAAGAGCACTACATGTCAGCAGTGTTTGCTTATGCTACCTATCTAGGTATGCTCTTCAATAAGTAAACTAAAACTTTTTTTTTTTATTATTTTCTCTCTGTCTGAATCACAAAAGAAAAAAAATAGTTTAATTTCCCTTTAATGCTCTTCAAAATGAATTTAAGATGTGGGAAATAAGGTAAACATGAAGTGTTTCTATGTGAATTCACTGTATTTTAGCCATTAAATGATGGAAGTCTGTTTTATAAAAGCATAGGGTACAGCAGTAATTCAGCAATACATTGCAGACTATTTCCATTCAAAATAAATGTTTTATAAGCTTTAAAAACTATTTGCCGGGTTTTGCTATCTAGGAATATTCCAGGAATAAAACTGTTGAAAGTCTCTATTTATTTACACTTTCAGCACGGATTAGGAACAGTAAGATTTTTTTAAATGTGTTGTCTGCACTGATAATGATGCATTTTATTTTCTCTTTCCCCATCATCCTGCTGCAGAGCATTGCATTTTTTTTTAGAAATAGCTCATATACCTTTAATTTGTCCTTTAAATTGCAGCTTTTGCATGTTAAATCTTCCACCTATACTGAAAATGTAAGTATTGCAGTATACTAATAATAGAAGAGATAAGAAAACAAGAGACAGCTGCAGAAACCAACCTCACATTATGGGACTGGATAGACCAGCCCGTTTGAAAGGGTGTTCCTGCTGCTTCTTTGAATACAGCAAACTGTCATCAGCAGCTTCCCTGAGTACATTTTAACTTTAATTACTATTTCAAAGGTAAATTTTATAATCAATCTTACTGATTAGTTGTTGCAGCCCTAAATTGAAGACTAAAATACAATTGATACCATAACTTAATTTCTTAAAAAATGTATATTCATCTTGCTAATTTTTTATTTTTCCTTAGAGTGTTTTCATTATCTGATCTTATAATAAAAACATTGTATATCTTTCAACTGCGCTATACACTTCAAAGTAAGAATTTTTACCTAAAAGATTCAAAATTTCAGTTATTTTGTAAGGTAATTATGTTTTGTCTGTCACATGACACCCTTTAATCAAAGTTTCTTTCATAATCGCTAGTTGTAAATTATTATTTTTTTTTCTGTCAGGCCAGTAAAATATGTCTGTTAAACATATCATGCAGGACACACGCCAAATTACATTCATCTGCTGTATTAACTTTCAATAGATTTGTTCCAGTTATAGAGGTATTTTGTTACCATACCAAGAGCAATGGAATATAATCTTCCAAGGTAGTCCCTTGCTGTATATATCTTACAAATATTGCAATGTATATTTATATAGTTATCCATTGCATTATTTTTCACAAAAGAAATTAAGGTTATGTATATAAAATTAGAGAGAGAGAGTATGTTTCTGTGTGTGTGTGTGTGTGTGTGTGTGTGTGTATGTGTGTGTGAGTAAGTGTGTGTATGTGTGTTTGTGTGTGTGAGTATGTGTGTGTGATTAAATGTATGTGTGTGTGAGTGTGTATGTGTGGTTGTGTGTGAGTATGTGTGTATGCGTGTGTGTGTGTGAGTAAGTGTATGTGTGTTGGAGTGTGTATGTGTGATTGTGTGTGGGAGTGTTTGTGTGTGTGTGTGAGTATGTGTGTGTGTGAGTATGTGTGTATGCGTGTGTGAGTAAGTATGTGTGTGTGAGTGTGTGTATGTGTGATTGTGTGTGTGTGTGCGCGTAGCTGTGTATGTGTGACCGAGAGAACGAGAGAGAGAGATATTGTAAAGGTAATTTCTAATTTAAAAATAAAATGTTCTATTTCATTACAATATTTTATTTTTAAAATACATGTCCTTTTATTATATGTTAAACTCCTTCAAAAGGGTTAAAAATGTAGTTAAAGTTGCAATTGTGAACCACCCTATTCTTCTATAGATGAACCTACTGCCAGTGATAGGGTTATACAAGTTTTCCTTCTTCTCCTTTGTATATAGATATATACTGTATATATACACACACACACACAATATAGCCCTTTCCATTCAAACACCTTGTAATATACCATATAACTTTTAACCCTCATAAAGAAAATACTTTATTAATATTTAGATGAATATTTTTATCAGAACGTGTCTATATGAGCGTAACTGTTTATTTCAATGTATTTATGTTGTGTTTTGGTTGAAAGTTAACATGTTCACTCGAGTGCAAATTGTTACTTTCAACTTGTAATAAACAAGTTTTTTTATCATTGCACTATTGCTTGCAGTCTTGCATATAACTATGTGTTCCACCCTTGCAAAAGGTTAAGCACATAGTTAAAGTAAAGGGATCTTGCGTAGCTACCAATCATTAGCAAGCTCCCATTAGTGTATTAATGCTACAGAGTCTACCTAGGAGCGCTTTTTAAATAAAGATTACTAAGTGAACAAGGTAAATTTAAAAATAGAAGTCAATTGAAAATGGCCTTAAAATTAAATGCTCTGTCTGAATCATGAAAGTTTAATTTTTACTTTTGTGTCCCTTTAAATCTGTCTGATTTCTAGAATTCATTGTTTTCATAAAGTTTGTTACATATGAATTCAATCTAGATCACTTCACTGAAATGATATGTCCCATAAATTCCAGAGCTACAGCTATTGGTTTAAAGTACTTGAAACTAGTGTTTTGCATTTGGTTTACCACTTGTGCTTTTTTTTCATGATTGTTAAATGTATCCTGACCACCAAGTTTGTTTTCCAGTTCAGTTCAGTATAACTCTTTTATTGGCATGTGTTAAAAAAGTATTGAGTGACAATCTCTTCTGACAATGAATATGACCTTGATGTGACCTACGATCAGTTGCTTCCTAATCGTGGTATTACAAATCAGGAACTGATTTAATAAAAACCCAGATATAAAGGGTTTAAAGGGGATTATGAGGATTCAAAACCTCTTTGAAGCAAATTTTGGAGAATTTCTAGAACTAACAAGCAACACAAATAGTGTCAGATACAGAACAGATGCAAAGGCTTTTTATATTTTTGTACTACTTTTGGAAGGGTTTTTGGAATAATGTGTAAATATCAGTGACCTCCTATAAAAATGTAACTTTCATTATTAATAATGTTTTTTTTAAGTTAAAAAGGTTGTTAAATATTATACAATCAGATATGTGAATTCATTTCCCAAACACTGCAGGATAAAGTTTAGATTATTAAGTCTTCATAATTCCATTGTAGTTAGATACCTTTGAAAAAGTAAGTTGATAACCAACATAGGGCTATATTACAAGTGGAGTGCAATATTGCGATTACACGAGCGCTATATTTGGGCTCCACTCAGTAATACTATCACACGTAAATGTGCATTGATTTCAAGTACAGCGCAATGCGAACACAACCTTGCGTTTACATTGCAGCTTGCCAAGTGCTTGTGAGAGCGCACTTCCATAGGCTCCAATAGGGGCCTCATTTTCAAGCTGGCAACCACGGCAAACAACCTAGCACATTACACACGGCAATTTGCGCAGTGCTGGACAGCAATAAATAAATATAAATATGCTTATATACCTATTTACTTATGTGTTAATATGTGTGTATACACATATTAGCACATACATTTATATGTATATAAGCATATACATATATATTAATAGAGAAAACACTGTCCACCATTGACCTCCATGGTGCTTTAGGTGACATTTTTTTTTCTAACACCCCACATTCCTCCACTTTAACTTCTTATAACTGCTTTGTGCAGTTTTTTTAAAAAATAAAAAATAAAGATGCTCATATTTATATTCTATGTTTATGTACTGTCCTCCTAGTGGAAAGTCAAACCGCGAGCTCACAGTTGCATTAATCAGCCACTTGTAATGGCTGGTTATTTAACATGCGCATTTAAAGGGGCCAATTTGCCCCCTTACGGGCACACGTTAAGATAGAGCTTCACTTGTAATCTAGTCCATAGTAAGTTTAATTAAATTGTGCATGCAACAGGCACATGGTCAAGAATCAGCTACATTATCAATGGAATATACTATGACTGCCAATCAATTCATCCAGCAGGTTTGCAGGGATACACACTAGATATGTGCAAAGATGAAATATTAGTTTTGTATGAATCATTTGTCATGAAACAATGTACAATATTTGTTAAAGCGGTCACTCACAATTTGTTTGTTAATGAAAAAACTATTTCTTCAGGGGTGCCGCAAGCCAGCAGCAGCAGTTTTTTTTTCTCGCATATATTAACTTGTTCTTTTTATTTTCATTAAAAGGGATAGAAAGGTCAAAATTGAAATGGGCATAAATGCATTTCAATTTTAAATAGAAGCATGTTTGCAATATACTTCTGTTATCAAAAATGCTTCTAGTAAAAGTTATTACTGTTTTTCTGCGGCATATGCACATATCCTGTAACATAACATAACTCTCTGAGTAGGATTAGGGTTTGGATACTGGTGCACATGCCCTCACAGCATATGTGCGTATGCCGCTGAAAATAAGTTTTATAACAATTGAGAGTACAGGTAGCCCTCAGTTTACGCCGGGGTTAGGTTCCAGAAGGAATGGTTGTAAATCGAAACCGTTGTAAATTGAAACCCAGTTTATAATGTAAGTCAATGGGAAGTGAGGGAGTTAGGTTCCAGGCCCCTCTCAAAATTCTCATAAGTAACACCTAAGATGTATGTTAAACGATAATGTAATCACTGCGCTAACTTTAAATTATAATTCCATTCTGTTAAAAGTATATTAAACACTTTTTGCTTTTGTTTACAATTCTGCTAGTTACACAATTTCTAGAAAGACCAAAAAGCAAATTCTGTTTGTGTAACCGAGAATTGGAAATGCTGCAAATAAAATAATTGGTTTTGGTAATTTGCAGCATTCTGAAAACATACGGCTAGATTACGAGTTTGGCGTTAGCCTTAAAAAGCAGCGTCGGCCGGTGCTAACGCTGCTTTTTAACGCCCGCTGGTATTACGAGCCTTGCAGGTACAGGTGTACCGCTCACTTTTTTGGCCAGACTCGGAAATACCGCAAATCCACTTACGTCAATTGCGTATCCTATATTTTCAATGGGACTTGCATAGCGCCGGTATTACGAGTCTGACAAAAAGTGAGCGGTACACCCTCTCCTGTCAAGACTGGTACCGCATTTAAAAGTCAGTAGTTAAGAGTTGTACACTACAAAAAGTGCATTAACACCCACAAACTACCTATTAACCCCTAAATCAAGGCCCTCCACACATCGCAAACACTTAAATAAATATTTTAACCCCTAATCTGCAGAACCGGCAGATTAACTAAATTATTCCTATTTAAAACTAAATACTTACCTATAAAATAAACCCTAAACTAGCTACAATATAACTAATAGTTACATTGTATCTAGCTTAGGGTTTATTTTTATTTTACAGGCAACTTTGTATTTATTTTAACTAGGTACAATAGTTATTAAATAGTTATTAACTATTTAATAACTACCTAGTTAAAATAAAGACAAATTTCCCAGTAAAATAAATCTTGTAATTTCTTTATTATGTTTTTTTTTGTACTTTAGATCATTTTATTTCATTGTAATTAATCGTATTTAATTTAGGTAATTAATTTAATTGTAGTGTTAGGTGTAATTGTAACTTAGGTTAGGTTTTATTTTACAGGTAAATTTCTCTTTATTTTAACTAGGTAGTTATTAAATAGTTAATAACTATTTAATAACTATTGTACCTAGTTAAAAAAAATAAAAAGTTGCCTGTAAAATAAAAATAAACCCTAAGATAGCTACAATGTAACTATTAGTTATATTGTAGCTAGCTTAGGGTTTATTTTATAGGTAAGTATTTAGTTTTAAATAGGAATTATTTAGTTAATTGTAGTAATTTTATTTAGATTTATTTAAATTATATTTAAGGTAGGGGGGCTTAGGGTTAGGGTTAGACTTAGGTTTAGGGGTTAATAACTTTATTATAGTGGTGGCGACATTGGGGCAGCAGATTAGGGGTTAATAATTGTACTTAGGTTGCGGCGACATTGGGGGTGGCATATTAGGGGTTAATAAATATAATGTAGGTGTCGGCGATGTTGGGGGCAGCAGATTAGGGGTTCATAAGTATAATGTAGGTGGCGGCGGTGTCCGGAGCGGCAGATTAGGGGTTAATAATATAATGTATATGTCGGCGATGTCGGGGGCGGCAGATTAGGGATTAATAAGTGTAAGATTAGGGGTGTTTAGACTCGGGTTCATGTTAGGGTGTTAGGTGTAGACATACCTTTTATTTCCCCATAGGAATCAATGGGGCTGCGTTAGGAGCTTTACGCTGCTTTTTTGCAGGTGTTAAATTTTTTTCAGCCGGCTCTCCACCATTGATTCCTATGGGGAAATCGTGCACGAGCACGTTTTAACAGCTCATTGCTAACGTAAGCAGCGCTGGTATTGAGGTGAGATGTGGAGCTAAATTTTGCTCTACGCTCACTTCTTTGCGGTTAACGCCGGGTTTGTAAAAACCTGTAATACCAGCGCTGTCTGTAAGTGAGCGGTGAGCATAAACTGCTCGTTAGCACCGCACCCCTGTTATCGCAAAACTCGTAATCTAGGCGATTGACTTTACTTTTTGGCCTCACTAGGGAGCAGTTTTCTACATAAAATTAAGAAGTGTTTGATGTCCCTTTAACCACAGGTTTCCCAAATCTTATTACGTTCTGACAGCTAACCAAATTAGACTGAAGTTTGGCAGTTTATTTCAGGCTTGTAGACTACAAACCTTACAGAGTTGAAGTATAAATAAGATCAGTTCTTTTAGTTGCATTGAGATATGAAATGTTGATTTTTTTCAATATGACTGTGTAAGAATTTTTAGATAAGCTGCAATAAAAATGACTGTGCCAATGTGGAATGCAGATAGGTCTCAAGAAGCTACGTTTTGTTATCTATTTGAGGAAAAATAATAATAATTTAAAAAAAAAAAAAAAAAACAACAGTCTGTAGAATGGAAGATATAAAGCTTAAAATTTTAAAAATGAAAAAAAAAAGTCTGAATTATTTTTTTACAAGAATGCACAGAGGTTGTTTTCAAAACCAGAACAACATAAAGTTGTATACCAATCTCATAAATTGTGTCAACCTGAAGTTTATTTCAAACTTGGAAGTTATGCTGATCAGGTAATTTGATTTCAGTATAATTTAGATTAAATTTGTGAGTTATGCAGATCAAATGGCCTCACTATAGTTTAAACTTGGATGTAATGTTGATCAAAAAAAGAATGTGCATGTCTGCTAAATATTATTCCAACAGTTGAAACAAAAATTGGACTCAAAATTGTATACTTGTCTAAATAGTAAGCTTTTGCGTAATATGAATGTTTTTAAAATTTCCATTAAAAGAGATACTATTTGGAATGTACCTGCTTTTTTGCTTTTGAGTTAATCTATTTTTTTTTTTATAGTTTATATTTTACTATTCATGATGCCGCATACAGTGTGTGTGTGAATGCAGAATGTGTTAACCCTTTAAGGACACAGCTTCAGTTTGCTCGATAGTCTCATGGCGGAATTATTCCATCATTGGCCATTAAGGTGTTAATATTTGAGCGAACATTCTATTGTTTTTTAATCCTTTATGTAGTTGGATTTTTGGAGTTTATAAACGGGTTATTTCTGGGGAACTTGCAGCACAAAGCACATTCAAATGTAGTTTATGTGATGTGTTTTATATTTTTGGTGAGTCATCCTGTGGTTTGAAGCAGCCTCACTATATACATAGTTTCTTTAGTATCTCATCAGTTTTGGAGATTTTACATCTGCTAAATGTTTCAAGATTTGTTATTACTGTTACTTTTTGCTCTGTCGTTTTTCTTAATATGTTAAAAAGAGATCATGAATGCTCCTTTGCTCATAGCTTTAGGTTTAGAAGTCTATATATATTGTTGTTATGGAGCTTGTGATGCTGTTTGGTGAAGCTGGCTATTTAAATTGGTTAGAATATTATTAAGGCACATATTGCTATAAATGTAGTCATTTAACGACACATACTAGTCAAAAAAAAGGTCATGTTCTATTTCTTTAGAGCATGTCATTTTAAGACTGTCAACCCTGCCCTACGGTGTGTTTAATCTCCACATAGGGATTAAACACACAGTAGAAATGCTGTTTGGGACCTGTGGAGCACTGCTAGTTCCAAGTGAAAACCACTGCTGATCCAATCAGCAGCTCTAGTCACACATCTACTGTGTGTTTAATTCCTTTGTGGGGGCTAAACACAAAGTACTGTAGGGTCGATCGATAGCCTTAAAATGACATGCTCTAATGAGTTACATTATGTAATATTTTGACTATTATGGCCCTTTAAGTTGCTGGTTTAAAGGAAGCACTGAAGAATTTATAGATCACAAATAAGTAATCGCTTCATAAATTTAACTGCCACTCCTGTGTCACTGATGGTGTCTTGATTGAGACCAGCAATGCAGGTGTTAAACATATAGTAAGCTTAGGTCAACAAAAGTTACATTTTATAATAAAGGACAGTATATAATTTGTGCAAATATATATATCCAAAAAATACAGCACTCACTGGACTTGAAAGTAAAAATTAACTTTTAATGATCCAGAATTAAAAAGGGGGGATAGGCATGATGTTTCGATGCTGTACTAGCATCTTTATCAAATGTCCCAAGGTGGAAGGGGTGATGCTTCAGGGTAGGTGCAGTGTGATGGCCCAAGGAAGATGTGTTTAAACTGGCTGTTCTGCCAAAATTTATAGCCCCTCCTGTCAGGAATTAGGATCGTTTGCAGCTGTTTATGTATCCTCTTCGCGCTACAGCGTAAGACATCCACCACATTGGTAATTGCTGCTGATTGGAGTATTAGATTCTAGACACTGCCAATTGTTACAGTGTGAGTGCCTCGTGGCTTATTAGCATATGCGTCATTGTGATCACAGTACTACACCCCACAGGCGTGCGTCAGACGAATCAGATGTCCATATCGATCACTAAATAAATGTGATTGTATGCCTCACAAGCGTACGTCAGACAAATCAGGAATCCACATTAGTCAATGGGGGTGTGTGCGGATACTATACACGGGCTCCTCCGTCATATACAAGACGATATTCAGAGATTGTATTCCACATATAGCGGAATGTTCCCTTTATTGCTTCACCATCCTCTCCATTGTTTCTGTATCGAAATGCATGTAAACAGCTTACTTTCATCTATATGTAAACGGTAGAACACTAGATAGAGGTGATACACACTGAGACTCTGATGATCCTATACTTCATCCCAGAGTATATTTCCAATAAGTGCCCCACATATAGCAGGTTCAACCATTTATCTAATTCCTTAATCTTTAATTGGTGTTTGGGTGGTGGATGCCAGGCTATGTACAGCGCAATGTATAGTGCAGAGTGGAGAGCTAATGATACCGTATATAAAAAAGGGGAAAAAATAAAAACATGTATAGACACATGTGAGTGTCCCCCTGCACCTAATAGGGAAAAGTAAATCTTTAGGAGATTAGGTA
Source organism: Bombina bombina (assembly GCF_027579735.1). NCBI lineage: Eukaryota > Metazoa > Chordata > Amphibia > Anura > Bombinatoridae > Bombina > Bombina bombina. The sequence goes on from NC_069500.1 coordinate 1,032,804,717, forward strand.
ATCTTCTTATCATCAGTGATGAGTGCTTCTGAGGAAAGCATCCATTTTTTTAACCAATAAATGGCCCAAAATCAAGTTTTATGTTCAGTCCCTTTGGGGGACACAATGTCTAGCATGTAAATCTATCTAGATTCCAATTGTAGTAGCATCCTGGCACGATCACCCCCCCCCTCTTCTGTGGTGGTAAGTGATCGATTACCATACATTGCAAGCTTGACAGATTATGTTTATGGGTAACAAAGTGCTGTGCAACTGGGAGATCGGATTTGCCTTTCTTTATGGCCTCTCTGATCGAAAATCTATGGTTTACCATCCTGTCCTTGAACAGGGTGATCATTTTGCCCACATAAATCAAAGAACATGGGCAGATCAATATATAAATGACAAAAGTGCTATTACATGTGAGACAATGTCGTATGGAATAACTTTTGTTTTTATGCAGGTGTTGGAAAGAGTCCCCAGTCTGCATAGTGTTGCAGGTCACACATTCTCCACAACAAAAGCATCCCATTCTTCTAGATTGTAGCCATGAGTCCATCTGGTAACTACCCTTCGGATCCGTTTTTACCATTACGTCCTGGATGTTTCTCGCTCTCCTGTACACTAGTCTTGCCGGTTTTTGTTTCCAATTAGCGAGACTTTTGTCTGTCTCCAAAATATCCCATCTGTTGTGTATAGCTTTTTGTATGGTGGAATGTAATGGGGTGAAAGTTGGGATAAAATTAAATTGTTGGTTTGTAGCCTTAGGTGCATTTTTGTCATTAATAGTGTCTCTTGGTTAGAAGAGTCTAATTCCTGTCTGACGATACTGATGTCCTTTCTGTCATAGTTTCTTGCCTCCAATTTTTTACACATAGAATCAAGCTGAGATTCATGTAACTCTTGCTCAGAGTTATTTCTTGCTACTCTAGTAAGTTGAGAGGAGATAATCTCCATTTTCTGATGTAGAGGATGATAGCTAGAAGCTAAAAGTAATGAGTTCCTATCCGTATTTTTAGTGTAAAGTGAGGTGCCAAACCTATACATTGCGCTGTACATAGCCTGGCATCCACCACCCAAACACCAATTAAAGATTACTGAACTAGATCAATGGTTGAACCTGCTATATGTGGGGCACTTATTGGAAATATACTCTTCGATAAAGTATAGGATTATCGGAATCTAAGTGTGTATCACCTCTATCTAACGTTCTACCGTTTACATATAGATGAAAGTAATCTGTTTACATGCATTTTGATACAGAAACAATGGAGAGGATGGTGAAGCAATAAAGGGAACATTCCGCTATATGTGGAATACAATCTCTGAATATCGTCTTGTATATGACGGAGGAGCCTGTGTATAGTATCCGCACACACCCCCATTGACCAATGTGGATTCCTGATTTGTCTGACATACGCCTGTGGGGCGTACACTCACATTTCTTTAGTGATCGATATGGACATCTGATTCATCTGACGCACGCCTGAGGGGTGTAGTACTGTGATCACAATGACGCATATGCTAATTAGCCACAAGGCACTCACGCTGTAACAATTGGCGGTGTCTAGAATCTAATACTCCAATCAGCTGCAATTACCAACGTGGTGGATGTCTTACTCTGTAGCTCGAAGAGTATACGTAAACAGCTGCAAACTATCCTAATTGCTGACAGGAGGGGCTATAAATTGTGGCAGTACAGCCAATTTAAACACATCTTCCTTGGGGCATCACACTGATGCACCTAACCTGAAGCATCACCCCTTCCACCTTGGGACATTTGATAAAGATGCTAGTACAGCATCGAAACGTCATGCCTATCCCCCTTTTTTAATTCTGGATCATTAAAAGTAAATTTTTGTTTTCAAGTCCAATGAGTGCTGTCTTTTTTGGATCTTTGTATTTTTTCTGACACATGCACCCTGGCAGATGCAACACTGTTGACAAGGAGTGCAATTCCTATTTGGACACTATATATATATATATATATATATATATATATATATATATATATATATATGTATCATATAGTTTTGTAATGATAATAATAAATAATAATATTGATAATAATAAAATAATAATGATAATTTTAGTGATATAAAGTATGACACAGTCGAACCATGATAGAATGTATTATTATTAATCTGTGAAAATAAAGAATATATTTTATATATATATATATATATATATATATAGAGAGAGAGAGAGAGAGAGAGAGAGAGAGAGAGATACACATCTCTGTTTAGTCACTATAAACATAAAGAAATTTGAATATGTAAATAACTGCATGATAGAATAATGGGTCTAAGTTTCCTGCAAGCAAAACGTCTATGTAACACATTTCTGATTTTATGCTACTGACCTGAGTATTTGATCTTTCCTGCAGTAAATATAGGAATGCTGGTGGTAACTGGAGCTAATTTATTCCACACAGAGTTGCTTCTTTACCTAAAAACATCCAGATTTTTGACTAGTAACTGTTCTCCTCTGGTAAATTATAGTGGTATTTGTTCCACCCCTAAGCACACATACAGACATGCATGTGCATTAACACACAGGCACACACACATATACGCAAGTACATGCAAACACACAAAATAAAAAAAATATTTTATAAACATTTATTGTAATTTGCAGGGTTTTGCACTTAAGTGGTACACCCTTTAATAGCCTATTGGATATGATTTTGGTTAGATGCAAATTAAATTTGCACTCATCTACGCATTTACAGTGTAGCATGTAGCGGGGTCAATAAAACTTCTGGTTTTCTGGCAGAACTAGAAGAATTAAAATTCTTCAGGAGGACTTTACTTTAAAGTGATGGTAAATTCTAGCATTTCAAAAATGCTAGGATCTACCATCACTTTAAAAGCGCCTCCGGCTGCCCACGGCACAGCTCAGTTTTGCAATTAGTTTACAGCATAATGCCAAAGGGCAAGCACGGCTATTGGTTAAGAGGTAAAACGTCACTTCATTGAAAAAACAGAGCTGTGCTGTGGGCAGCTGGAAGCACTAGGTAACCCCTCAAAATAAAGATGGCTATTCATCAGGTTTTTTTTTAAACTGATGAATGAAGGTCGCCTTTATTTTTAATGATGGTAGATCCTAGCGTTTTTGAACACTAGAATTTACCATCACTTTAATGCCCCTTCAAGTGAACAATATCTCTCCGCATTGTATTGGAGATCAATAGAATAATTGAAGTGATTTCACCCACAACTGACTGCCCTTATCTCATAAAGAACAATATGTACATTTTTCTTGCAGTGTTCTTAATTTATAATTAGTCACTGCTAAACCACATGTAAGAAATAGTAAGAAATTATTTGTTTGAAGTTTTGTAAGATTTATTATTGAAACTGTCTCCCAGATCTGTTTCTGCAGATTTTAGGCTTTCACCTAATCATTTACTTTTGTCATATCTTTTATTTAACAATTCTTCTGAGAATAAAAGCATGAAAAGACTTTTTGTAAGTAGTAAAAATGACAATATGCTGGCTTGAAGACAGTAAAAGCTAATTCCAGTCTATTCAGAGATGTATGCAAAATATAACATAACAATTTGGATATGAATGTACATTTAATAGCTATAAAGGTGTTTTTGAGGGTTTATCTTTACATTGGTGTTCATAGTTGTTCAGTAGTTCTTCACCTGCACTTTTTAGTCAATAATTTCCCTATTAAACTATTGTGAGTAGAACATTAGATCATCTAAATTAGTCTTAGGGCTCAATTTGCTAAGCAGCAGATGCAGTTATGGAGGTCTTGTATTAGGCCACTGCTTCCTATTCTCTCTGCCACCATAGAGGGGATCACCCTGGCCTCCTCGTTCATCCACGGTGATTGACAGACTTTGTTCTTGCGCGATTGGTTGTGTGAGAGCAGTGCTACACAAGCATTTATTTGTCCACTGCCCTCTGGATTTGCTCAGATCTTAGTGTGTTTTACTTTCACAAGGAGAAATCCGGCTCCGAAAAGAGACAAATGCTGCAAGCAGCCGCCTTTTTCCACATTTTAATACTAACAAAGTATCTGAATGTACATGCCTAGTTGCCAGACCGGCTCCTTACCTAGAAACCTGTACGGTAAATGCTCAGAATGAATAGTGTAATATTTTTTGGTTAGTGAATTGAAAATCAGATGTGGTTACCTTAGAGTGCTATAAATGAAATGTTAGGTAAAGCCAGAATTGGTAATATAAAGCTAAAAGGATCCTAGAAATTCTAAGTAAATGCAAAAGAGGTCTACAATATCAGTATAATTCAAAACATATTCATATATGAAAAATTAGAGATGGTTGAACTGTGAACATCAGTATTTTGACAATTGTATTGTATAACAAATGTTGTTTTTGACATCCATTTGCCATTTAAATGTTTCCATGTTAACATTTTAATATTGAATATAACATTTCAATCTCAACTGTTAACATTCCAGTAATAAAATCAAACTTTTGAATATTACATTGAAATATTTATTCCAATAGACTTACATTGAAATTGATACATTGCATGTAAAACCTGTTGAAATAATTATTGTAATAAATTTAGAAAAAGTGCATTTGATGCTTTCATCTTATATCAATTTCAACCTTATATCTTTCTAATTATGTGTTGGACATATAAAAATATAATACAACATTCCACAAATATTTGATATTAAGTTAAACTGACAAGTAGGATCACCATAACGCTAGGATTAGATAGATAACCACATGCTGCCAAGTTATCTAAGCAGAGTTATGTTTATAGACTAAACTAAGTCATTTATGAGCTCTGATTAACATTTTTGATTGTACGACAAAATCAGCAAGATATTGGTCGGCATATATAGATACATTCAGCAGACATAATCAAGGCTGACCATTTAAATTATAAAGAAAACATGAAAGAATAAAGGGCGTGTTGAAAAAGGTATATGTTTCTTTTATAAACAGCCTTATATCTTTGTGTAATGTAAGCATTAATAACCTATTATTTTGTCTCAAAGGGATGACTAAACTATTATGTAAATATTTTTAATCCATTTTTTTTCAATAGCTAAAAATATTGTTACTCGTTAAGGTAAACAAAAGATATTAGAAGTTGCATATGCATTTTATTTGTATAACTTAAGGGACATAAAGAAACATAAATAATTTATATTAAAAAAGGTATAACAATTCTCTTTAGTTAAACAATTTTTTTTTCCTTTTTAGTAAGTTAGCATTTTTAAACTTTGAAATAGATTTCACCATAAAAAAGCCAATTTGTTTAAAAAAACAATATTCAGAGCTGACATGTACATGAGGGGATTTCTTTTTTTTTTCAGTATACTTGTAAAAATGCGTTGAGTGAAAACGTATTAATCCAGCAGAATCCAGCAGCATAGACACAAATGCTTTTCATGTCCTGTGCACTAGCATTCAAACACAACACCTGTTCAGAGAGTGATTTGTAGTGTGCATTGTGTCAGCAGTGGCTCCAATTGAATGTTGGTGCCTAAGACATGTCATATACAGCATATCTGTGTATGCTGCTGAGATTGTGATACATTTTACTATAATATTGTTTTGGTAATAGAAATACATTGGAGAAATATTCCTATTCAAAATGTAAATACACTCATGAACATATCAATTTTGACCATTATATATATCCCTATAATCACTGCTGAAGCTATTTTATTCTCTGCATGTTGATATTAATAGCTAATGGCTTTTACAATGGGTATTAGATCTCTTCAGATGTAGCAAACATTGGTCTAGAATTGATTTTCTGATTATAAATAATTTACCATATGTTATTATTTAAATAATAATAATAATAATAATTTAATGTATTTTTGTATTTGTTGTTATTGCACAGTAGAAATGTTACAATTGCAGAGGAATCTGGCATTTGTTTCAGTTTAGTATATGCAGTGCTTTTTCTTTCAAATAGATTTTGTTATGATTAGGCAAATCACCATATTTGTGTGTGTAACTATGCACCATATTTTGTGTGTGTAACCATGCACCATATTTGTGTGTGTGTAGCCATGCACCATATTTTGTGTGTGTGTAACCATGCACCATATTTGTGTCTGTAACCATGCACCATATTTTTGTGTGTGCAACCATGCACCATATTTGTGTGTGTGTGTAACCATGCACCATATTTGTGTGTGTGTAACCATGCACCATATTTGTGTGTGTGTGTGTGTAACCATGCACCATATTTGTGTGTGTGTAACCATGCACCATATTTGTGTGTGTGTGTGTGTGTGTGTGTGTGTAACCATGCACCATATTTGTGTTTGTAACCATGCACCATATTTTGTGTGTGTGTGTAAGTAACCATGCACCATATTTGTGTTTGTAACCATGCACCATATTTTGTGTGTGTGTGTAACCATGCACCATATTTGTGTGTGTGTATAACCATGCACCATATTTTTGTGTGTGTGTGTGTAACCATGCACCATATTTGTGTGTGTAACCATGCACCATATTTGTGTGTGTGTGTGTGTGTGAACTATGCACCATATTTGTGTGTGTAACATGCACCATATTTGTGTGTGTGTAACCATGAACCATATTTGTGTGTTTGTGTTGCCATGCACCATATTTGTGTGTGTGTGTGTGTGTGTGTGTGTGTGTGTGTAACTGCACCATATTTTTGTGTGTGTGTAACCATGCAGCATATTTTTGTGTGTGTCTGTAATCATGCACCATATTTTGTGTGTGTATGTGTAACCATGCACCATATTTTTGTGTATGAGTGTGTGTAATTATGCACCATATTTTTGTTTGTGTTTATAATCATGCACCATATTTGTGTGTGTATGTGACCATGCACCATATTTGTGTGTGTGTGTAACCATGCACCATATTTTTGTGTGTGTCTGTAATCATGCACCATATTTTGTGTGTGTGTATGTGAGTATGTGTAACCATGCACCATATTTTTGTGTATGAGTGTGTGTAATTATGCACCATATTTTTGTTTGTGTTTATAATCATGTACCATATTTTGTGTGTGAGTGTGTGTAACCATGCACCATATTTGTGTGTGTGTATGTGACCATGCACCATATTTGTGTGTGTGTCTGTAATCATGCACCATATTTTGTGTGTGTGTGAGTATGTGTAACCATGCACTATATTTTTGTGTGTGTTTGTAATCATGCACCATATTTGTGTGTTTGTGAGTGTGTGTAATCATGCACTATATTGTGTGTGTGTGTAACCATACACCATATTTGTGTGTGTGTGTGTGTACCCATGCACCATATTTGTGTGTAACCATGCACCATATTTTTGTGTATACTCTTCTGTAAATTTTCATTGCACTCTCATTTGGTAGAAGGTGTTGCTCAGCAGTGTATCTGTCTGGAGAAATTGAAATGAGGCAGTATTTTATACGTTGTGGATTGTTTTCAATAGCCCTGCCAAGCAGTGTTCAATCACCTTCTAACATTGAATACGGTGGCAGATATCTGCATTGCTCATCACAAAGGAAGCCTGACACTGGAAGTGATGGCTGATGAATTGAGAATAGGGGGCTGTACATTCCCTCTTGTGATCACTCAAGATAGTGATTAATTAGGACAGTTAGCATTTTTTGTTTTTTGATGGCGAAAGGTTAATAATTAACTAAATATTCCAACCTGCCCATACCCATAAAAACGCTTCAAAAGCATCAACAACTCTGTTACTTAAGTGTATCTTTCCTGAAATACTATATATTTAACCCCAACAAATGGTTTAAACACATAGTTAAAGTACCGCTCAGCAGCCACAGAACAAGTTATGCCTCTAGTGCTGCTAATTGGCTCAGCAGCAGTTTCTGCTTTGGACAAGTAATTCTCTGTGACTCTCTGGGCACTTTACCTGTGTGTTTTTCAGCTTTGCAGGGGTTAAACACATTATTTCAGTGTCAATAGTGATAAAATATCATGCTCTAATGAATGAGAAAATTTAATATTTTCACTATAATGGCCCTTTAAAAATCCTAAATAAAATAAGAGATTATTTTACATATAATTTGTCTTTTTTTTTTTTGATAACTCCTAAATTTGAAATAAATGTGTGAACCCCTGATTTTCTGTGTATTATGCCGCCATGTTATGCTTTCTAGCATATAACAAATTAATTATTTAATTTGTCATTGTCTTCATCATCATCTAGAAACTGAGTTATATTTTTTTAGAAATACAAAAGAATTTACTTGGCTAGTTTGTGCCATAGAAAGCATTTAATATTATTATTATTATTATTATTATTATTAATAATAATTGTATTATTATCATCATCATTTATTTGTAAAGATCAAACAGATTCCACAGTGCTATACACAAAAAGGAAAAACTATGATAAATGCTTCTACACTAGGATATTATCATTACAGATATCTACTGCCTTGAACATTTCAAATGTTTAGCAAAAAAATATTTTCTTTATCTTTCAAATACTCTTTTCTGCTAAATTAAATTGTTTTGTTTTCATTAAAGTCTTGTGCTACATAAGCTACTCAAGTAAGTATTTATTAAAGATGCCAGGCTGTTAATTTGGCACAAATCTGGTATGTTTATGTTCATAGCATAATATATTGAATGGCAGTGATCTTTATTCTCTATAAACCTTGGAGGAAAGAACAATAGTTCATCTATACAGATAATATTATGTGAAAATACTAGCAATTACAATAAAAAATAAGTGACAAATGGAATTTTGGCTTTGTGAACCATACCCGCTGCGTGAAATAATCCCCAGCAGAGAATTTGACTGGCACTGCATAGTCACTGCATGTTACCATTATGATCCTGACAAGGCACATGCAGAAAGTTCATGGATGATTATATACATCTTATTCTACATTTGCCAAAAAGAGAACTGCTCTGCGGTACAAATAATTACCACAAAATTAGCACAAGCAAATAGCCTATGGCATTATTACATGAAAGGGTTTTATCTTCTTGCCTATAAATATGTGTTCGTTTCAGTTATTGTTTCAGTTTACACAAACATATGCGCAGTTACTACTAGCTTTACTAAAATTATTGTACTGGCGTAATGTGTTCAGATGTCTGTACATCTCAAATTAGGTCATTTCACAAGAGGTTTAACTGTTTAAAATAAAATCACATATACTTAGCATTTTACCATTAAAGGGACACTAAACTCAATTTTTTTTCTTTCATGATTCAGATAGAGCAGGCAATTTTAAGCATCTTTCGAATTTACTCCTATTATAACTTTTTCTTTGTTCTCTTGCTATCTTTATATAAAAGCAGGAATGTATGCGTAGGAGCCGGCCGGCCCATTTTAGGTCCAGCACCCTGGATAGCGCTTGCTTATTGCTGGCTGCATTTATCCACCAATAAGCAAGGCTAACCCAGGTTCTGAACTAAAAATGGGCTGGCTTCTAAGCTTTACATTCCTGCTTTTTAAATAAAGATAGCAAGAGAACAAAGAAAAAATGATAATAGAAGTAAATTAGAAAGTTGCTTAAAATTGCATGCTCTATCTAAATTATGCAAGAATAAAATTGGGTTTAGTATCCCTTTAACAATGAACCAATAAACAATACTAAGAGCTGAAATAATCAAGTAAAACACACACACATATATATATATATATATATATATATATATATATATATATTATGACAGCAAACCAGAAATCATAGTGGTTTGCTGTCATAATCCTGTTAAAAGGATCGCTGTGTCAAAACAGTATTTTTGAAGCAAAAACAATGAGAATTTGCATATCTAATTTGCATATCTAATTTGCATATCTTACCCACAATTCTCTTGTGCATTGGAAACATTGTATATTAAGAATTTCTGGGGAAAAGCAAGCGGGGATACTTGCCTAGATGTACTAATTTCCTATGCAAATATTTACATTGATTTAATTTTGAGACATGGAGGATTTTAATTTCAGTTTTTTATCTACCCCCATAATTTTAATGAATTTTTATATATATATATATATATACACACACACACACACACACACACACACACACACACACACACACACACACACACACACACACACACACACACACACACACACACACACACACACACACACACACACACACACACACACACACACACACACACACACACACATATATACACATATATCTATAACAGGTTCACTTCTGGTTTAAATGCAGTAAATTCTTTAGTGTGAGGAAATGATCTCCTTAACTGCAAGGTCTGTTCATTATTTAGTTAGATTATTTATGAATTTGAAGTATCAAATGCTAAATCTTCTCTTGTCTCCAGTGTTCTCTCCTCGTCTGTTTGTGTTACAGGCTGCTATGCCTTATCTGGCTTCATCTAATGGAAAAAATCCCCCCCAATTTGAATGAGGTCCAACTTGTCTTACTTTAATTTCCTACTGAAATCCATGCATTTAAAGTGTGCCTTTAATTGTTTTACCAGATTCTAATTCCTTCTACAAGATGCAAAACTATCATTAGTTTACTGATCATGCTTCTTTTTAATTTCTTTAGGTATTGCTTTTGATCAGTCAGTATGTTGACTCTGTATAGAACAGAACAAACAAGAAAGCCATATTAAAGCTGAAAGTATATGTGAGACCCTATCATCCACTCCAAATGCAAATAGGATTGCAAATCTATCCATATTAAATGTCCTAGATGTAAAACTATGTAAACCATCTTCCAGTCGTTAAAAGTAAATAATTCCCTCTTTGTATATTAACCTTTGGCTTTTGTTTTAGTTATAAACATTGATATTTATAACTTACATCTTTGATTTGGGAACATTACAAAACTGATAGTGGCAAAATAGGTTCCTCATTATTTCAAAAATTTCAGAATTTGTCTATGATGTAATTTTGTGTTAGATATAAAACATAATATATTGAATTGCTTTGTTCCCATATGTTTTTGAAACACTGGAATATAATTATATGATGCAAAATTAAGTCACTGCAAAGAATGCAGAAAACAGAGTTATTGTTATGTTTGTACTCACAGAATATTCAAGTCTTTTTGAATGTGTTTAATTTTCCAACTGTCTTTTTAAAACATTGGTTGAAAAGTCCAGACCTGGTTGGTCTCTAGACAGGCAATTTAAAGTGATGGTCAAGTATGACTAACTACATCTTGCGATCCTAATGTAACTAGCAAAATAATGTGACTTTCATTCATCATTTCGCCATATTCATTCTAGTTTGTGCGCTATCTTATATTATTTTCCTACCTTACTAATATCCATCCTCCTCCCGTCGATTGTCCGCCATTGTTTTTTCTGCTGTCACGTGTTTTTATTATCCAATTACAGTACAGGCCACTCGGGGAATCAGCTCTAAGTAAAAACACCCTTATTCAATTCTGCGCATGCCCTAGCTCCGTAATCGCATCCTAATCCAATGCGCAGAATTGAATAAGGGTGTTTTTACTTAGAGCTGATTCCCCGAGTGGCCTGTACTGTAATTGGATAATAAAAACATGTGACAGCAGAAAAAACAATGGCGGACAATCGACGGGAGGAGGATGGATATTAGTAAGGTAGGAAAATAATATAAGATAGCGCACAAACTAGAATGAATATGGCGAAATGATGAATGAAAGTCACATTATTTTGCTAGTTACATTAGGATCGCAAGATGTAGTTAGTCATACTTGACCATCACTTTAAGTCAGTCAAAAGTTGCACATTCAAAAACAGTCAACAATTAAAAAAATAAAACCTACCTGTTCTAGTTTTAAAAGCTTCAAGTGCTCCCTAAAGACTCTACTATTCAGGGATGCATACAACCTACGCTAACCTTTCCTAATACCAGTTCCTCTCCTCCATTGCTATCCCCTGAACCCCCTTAGCATGTAAGCCTAAGAGTCCAGCTGTTTGTTGATCACCTTCTCAAGAGCTGACTACAACAGTGCAACTCTTGGCAGGGCCCTCTACCCATTTGATCCCTATAATTGTTTTTTTTTGTACTCCGCATTTGTTAATAGCGCTGCGGAATCTGTTGGCGCTCTACAAATAACCAATAATAATAATAATAATACCTGGACTGATTTGTAAATACCACATTTGATCTACTTATACTAGCAACCAAAAAAACTGACCTGAAATAATTTTGGCAATTTGAACTGGTTGCAAAAGGTGACAGCTCTTAATGAATATAGTTTGAAATAGGTTATGATGCTTAATAATATGTTAAAGGGACACTGAACCCAAATTTTTTCTTTTGTGATTCCGATAGAGCATGCAATTTTAAGCAACATTCTAATTTACTCCTATTATCAATTTTTCTTTGGTCTCTTGCTATCTTTATATGTAAAAGAAGGCATCTAAGCTTTTTTTCTTGGTTCAAAACTCTGGACAGCAGTTTTTGATTGGTGGATGAATTTATCCACCAATCAGCAAGGACAACCTAGGTTGTTCACCAAAAATGGGCCAGCATCTAAACTTACATTCTTGCATTTCAAATAAAGATACCAAGAGAATAAAGAACATTTGATAATAGGAGTAAATTAGAAAGTTGCTTCAAATTTCATGCTCTATCTCAATCACAAAAGAAAAAAAAAATTGTGTTCAGTGTCCCTTTAACATATTTATAATCCAAGACATTGCATTGCATACCCATTCAGATCTTACAGGTCTTTTCTAGATCACAACCAAAGGGCTTGAACGCTTATGAAATGCAAGATCTTGATTTGTGAGTTTGTTAATGCATTAAAGGTTACCAGAGTCAGCTAAAAGCCATAATTTCCTTGATTTACAAAGAATGAAGAATGCAAGATGGAATTAAATTGACTTTTTTTTATCTAGCTTCTACCTCTGAGTTAATCAGTATTGCCTATTAAACTCTGAGAACCAAGTGGTATATTAGACATTAATGAATGAAAGTAATAGGCTCAAATATGAGATAGATAATTGCATCTGGTCAGCACCCTATTACAATATTTCATTTTGATGATAATATTAGTCAAATCCATTAAAAAATATTTTAAATGTTATTCCTCTCCAGGATGTAGTTTTCTTAGTATTAATAGTATTTGTAACATATGTTGTATACAGTCTGCTGGAAATTAAACAGTCCTTTTTTTTTCCCTTTAAAATCTGGATAGAAATGTATAAGATGCTCATAGTTTTGTGTCATCTTAATAATCATGATTGACAGCGTTGGAGATTTATGCAGTTATTACATTTGAAACGTCCATTTATTGTTGAAATTTTGCATTTGAAGGAACTCACATTTTGGAATGTTGGCACTGAAATAGTTCCAAATAAACAGAAGAGGGGTTAACAAATTAACGGCTAGATTTAGAGTTTTGTCGGTAACGACCCGCGTAGCTAACGCTGGCTTTTTTCTGGCCTCTCCTTTAAAATAACTCTGGTATTGAGAGTCCATATAATGTCAGCGTTAGGCTCCAAAAAAGGAGTGTAGAGCATATTTAACGCAAATGCAACTCTCGATACCAGAGTTGCTTACGGACGCGGCCAGCCTCAAAAACGTGCTCGTGCACGATTCCCCCATAGGAAACAATGGGGCTCCTAACGCAGCCCCATTGTTTGCTATGGGGAAACACTTCCTACTTCTACACCTAACACCCTAACATGTACCCCGAGTCTAAACACCCCTAACCTTACACTTATTAACCCCTATTCTGCCGCCCCCGCTATCGCTGACACCTGCATATTATTTTTGACCCCTAATCTGCCGCTCCGTAAACCGCCGCTACTTACATTATCCCTATGTACCCCTAATCTGCTGCCCCTAACACCGCCGACCCCTATATTATATTTATTAACCCCTAATCTGCCCCCCACAACGTCGCCTCCACCTGCCTACACTTATTAACCCCTAATCTGCCGACCGGACCGCACCGCTATTATAATAAAGTTATTAACCCCTAATCTGCCTCACTAACCCTATAATAAATAGTATTAACCCCTAATCTGCCCTCCCTAACATCGCCGACACCTAACTTCAATTATTAACCCCATATCTGCCGACTGGAGCTCACCGCTATTCTAATAAATGTATTAACCCCTAAAGCTAAGTCTAACCCTAACCCTAACACCCCCCTAAATTAAATATAATTTAAATCTAACGAAATTAATTAACTCTTATTAAATAAATTATTCCTATTTAAAGCTAAATACTTACCTGTAAAATAAATCCTAATATAGCTACAATATAAATTATAATGATATTATAGCTATTTTAGGATTAATATTTATTTTACAGGTAACTTTGTATTTATTTTAACCAGGTACAATAGCTATTAAATAGTTAAGAACTATTTAATAGCTAAAATAGTTAAAATAATTACAAATTTACCTGTAAAATAAATCCTAACCTAAGTTACAATTAAACCTAGACTATCAATAAATTAATTAAATAAAATACCTACAATTATCTACAATTAAACCTAACACTACACTATCAATACATTAATTAAATACAATATCTACAAATAAATACAATGAAATAAACTAACTAAAGTACAAAAAATAAAAAAGAACTAAGTTACAAAAAATAAAAAAATATTTACAAACATTAGAAATATATTACAACAATTTTAAACTAATTACACCTACTCTAAGCCCCCTAATAAAATAACAAAGCCCCCCAAAATAAAAAAAAATGCCCTACCCTATTCTAAATTACTAAAGTTCAAAGCTCTTTTACCTTACCAGCCCTGAACAGGGCCCTTTGCGGGGCATGCCCCAAGAAGTTCAGCTCTTTTGCCTGTAAAAAAAAAACATACAATACCCCCCCCAACATTACAACCCACCACCCACATACCCCTAATCTAACCCAAACCCCCCTTAAATAAACCTAACACTAAGCCCCTGAAGATCTCCCTACCTTGAGTCGTCTTCACCCTGCCGAGGCAAATTCTTCATCCAAGCGGAGCAAGAAGAGGTCCTCCATCCGGTAGAAGTCTTCATCCAAGCGGGATCTTCTATCGTCATCCATTCGGAGCGGAGCGGCAGCATCCTGAAGACCTCCGACGCGGAACATCCATCCTGGCCGACGACTGAACGACGAATGACGGTTCCTTTAAATGACGTCATCCAAGATGGCGTCCATCGAATTCTGATTGGAATTCCATTATGCCCAAAAAGATAAAATGGCCAATGTATTTGCAAAAAAGTTGGAACTGCACATGCACAAAATGTTAATTTCTACAGATATAGCTCATTGGATATTTCATATATGCATAAAGCAGAACTACAATTGTATTGGTGATGTTTAGTTTCCTGCATTTGGATGCATGTGCAGGAGCCAGGAGGTCCAGCACTGCATGCTCAGTGACGCATGGGCACGTAAATAGTTATTAGTAAAATAGTGATAACTATTGAAAGAATGCTTTTCATGGACATTTAAAGGGACATTGTACACAAGATTTTTCTTTACATAAATATTTTGTAGATAATCCATTTATATAGCCCTGTTAACGTAATTGGTCTTTTCATATGCAGGGGAGGGGGAGTATCTGCTTTTCTTGCTTTCTCAACCCCTTTGCAATGGGTGTCCCAGCCTAACTTCATCAACTGTGCTAAACTGGGAGCTTCTAAGTAAGTTTTTTTTAAAAGGTTTTATACTGGCTTTTTAGATCAGTATCTGTGCATATTATTCTCTATAGTAGTGTCTATTACATGCAGTTATATGAAAATTGTTGTATACTGTCCCTTTAAACGTATAGGAAAGTCAAGATTAAAGGGACAGTAAAGTCAAAATTAAACTTTCATGATTCAGATACAGCATGTCATTTTAAGTCTTTCCTATTTACGTCTTTCATTAAATTACCCTTTTTTCTCTTGGTATCCTTTGTTGAAAAGTAAATCTATGTAGGCTCATAGGACCTCAGGATAGTGCACTTGTCTTTAGTACTCTGTGTCAGCAGTGTTTTGCAATATTGTAGCAGTATTATACATTGTTGCCAACACTGCTGACACATGCACGCTACTGCGCTCCTAGATTTACTCTTCAACTAAGGACACCAAGAGAGCAAAGCAAATTTGATAATAAAAAAAAATTGGAATAATGTTTAAAACCCTATCTCTAACTTAAAAAAAAAATAATTTTACATTCTATTCTCAAATGTTCTTGTTTTCTTGTTATCCTTTGTTGAAAATAATATTTACATTATCTATACTAATGGGTGCTAGCTGGTGATTACACACATTTGACTCTTGTCATTGGCTCATCAGATTTGTTCAGATAGCTCCCAGTAGTGCATTGCTGCTCTGGAACTGACTTTAACTATATGTTTAAACACAAAGTTATATTCACACAGTTAAAGAGATACTAAACACAATTTTTTTCTTACATGATTCCGATAGAGCATGCAATTTTAAGCAACTTTCTAAGTTATTCCTATTATCAATTTGTCTTTGTTCTATTGTTATCTTTATTTCAAAAAGCAGGAATCAAAGCTAAGGAGCCAGACTATTTTTGATAGAACTTGCTGATTGGTGGCTACATTTAGCCACCAATCAGCAAGCACAGCCTTGGTGCTGAACTAAAAATGGGCCGGCTCCTAAACTTACATTCTTGCTCTTCAAATAAAGATAGCAAGAGAACGAAGAAAAATTGATAATAGGAGTAAATTAGAAAGTTGCTTAAAATTGCATGCTCTCTATCTGAATCATGACAGACACACAATTATATACATACAATAGTGCAATTATAAAATTATATAACTTTCTGTAAAAACAGAATTTATACTTACATGATAAATTACTTTCTCCAACGGTGTGTCCGGTCCACGGCGTCATCCTTACTTGTGGGATATTCTCTTCCCCAACAGGAAATGGCAAAGAGCCCAGCAAAGCTGGTCATATGATCCCTCCTAGGCTCCGCCTACCCCAGTCATTCAACCGACGTACAGGAGGAAATATGCATAGGAGAAACCATATGATACCGTGGTGACTGTAGTTAGAGAAAATAATTCATCAGACCTGATTAAAAAAACCAGGGCGGGCCGTGGACCGGACACACCGTTGGAGAAAGTAATTTATCAGGTAAGTATAAATTCTGTTTTCTCCAACATAGGTGTGTCCGGTCCACGGCGTCATCCTTACTTGTGGGAACCAATACCAAAGCTTTAGGACACGGATGAAGGGAGGGAGCAAATCAGGTCACCTAAATGGAAGGCACCACGGCTTGCAAAACCTTTCTCCCAAAAATAGCCTATGAAGAAGCAAAAGTATCAAATTTGTAAAATTTGGCAAAAGTGTGCAGTGAAGACCAAGTCGCTGCCTTACATATCTGGTCAACAGAAGCCTCGTTCTTGAAGGCCCATGTGGAAGCCACAGCCCTAGTGGAGTGAGCTGTGATTCTTTCAGGAGGCTGCCGTCCGGCAGTCTCATAAGCCAAACGGATAATGCTTTTAAGCCAAAAGGAAAGAGAGGTAGAAGTTGCTTTTTGACCTCTCCTTTTACCAGAATAAACAACAAACAAAGAAGAAGTTTGTCTGAAATCTTTAGTGGCCTCTAAATAGAATTTTAGAGCACGGACTACGTCCAAATTGTGTAACAAACGTTCCTTCTTTGAAACTGGATTCGGGCACAAAGAAGGTACAACTATCTCCTGGTTAATATTCTTGTTGGAAACAACTTTCGGAAGAAAACCAGGCTTAGTACGCAAAACCACCTTATCTGCATGGAAAACCAGATAGGGCGGAGAACACTGCAGAGCAGATAACTCAGAAACTCTTCTAGCAGAAGAAATTGCAACCAAAAACAAAACCTTCCAAGATAATAACTTAATATCTACGGAATGTAAGGGTTCAAACGGAACCCCTTGAAGAACTGAAAGAACTAGATTAAGACTCCAGGGAGGAGTCAAGGGTCTGTAAACAGGCTTGATTCTAACCAGAGCCTGAACAAACGCTTGAACGTCTGGCACAGCTGCCAGCCTTTTGTGAAGTAAAACAGATAACGCAGAAATCTGTCCCTTCAGAGAACTTGCCGATAATCCCTTCTCCAAACCCTCTTGTAGAAAGGATAAAATCCTTGGAATTTTTATCTTGTTCCATGGGAATCCTTTAGATTCACACCAATAGATATATTTTTTCCATATCTTATGGTAAATTTTTCTAGTTACAGGCTTTCTAGCCTGAATCAGAGTATCTATTACAGAATCTGAAAACCCACGCTTTGATAAAATCAAGCGTTCAATCTCCAAGCAGTCAGTTGGAGAGAAACCAGATTCGGATGTTCGAATGGACCTTGAACAAGAAGGTCCTGTCTCAAAGGTAGCTTCCATGGTGGAGCCGATGACATATTCACCAGGTCTGCATACCAAGTCCTGCGTGGCCACGCAGGAGCTATCAAGATCACCGAAGCCCTCTCCTGGTTGATCCTGGCTACCAGCCTGGGAATGAGAGGAAACGGTGGGAAAACATAAGCTAGGTTGAAGGTCCAAGGTGCTACTAGTGCATCTACTAGAGTCGCCTTGGGATCCCTGGATCTGGACCCGTAACAAGGAACCTTGAAGTTCTGACGAGACGCCATCAGATCCATGTCTGGAATGCCCCATAATTGAGTTATATGGGCAAAGATTTCCGGGTGGAGTTCCCACTCCCCCGGATGGAATGTCTGACGACTCAGAAAATCCGCTTCCCAATTTTCCACTCCTGGGATGTGGATTGCAGACAAGTGACAGGAGTGATCCTCCGCCCATTGAATTATCTTGGTCACTTCCTCCATCGCCAGGGAACTCCTTGTTCCCCCCTGATGGTTGATATATGCAACTGTCGTCATGTTGTCTGATTGAAACCTTATGAAAAAAAAAAAAAACCTCTTAGCCATCTCCGTGGAGATGTTGCCTGTGCAACGGCAAAGAGAATGATTGGGGTAGGCGGAGCCTAGGAGGGATCATATGACCAGCTTTGCTGGGCTCTTTGCCATTTCCTGTTGGGGAAGAGAATATCCCACAAGTAAGGATGACGCCGTGGACCGGACACACCTATGTTGGAGAAATATGTATGCTCTGTGTGTGTAGTATATTAATTGTAGTCTTTACAAATATAGATAAATATATACAGTCTACCTCTGCTTGGCAAAAATAATTGTCACGCTAATACATTTTAAACTAATGATACACAATAGTCTATGCAATGTCCTATTATTATTTGTAACACTAGAAATGTCCAATAAATGCATAAAATATCTAAAATATGGACAAGCAGGTGTTTTATTGTGCTGATATATTTTTCTAGGTCATTAATTTGTTTGCCTTGGGGCCTTGAAACTGTCTTCATTTATCGAGTGACCTCTCACCAAAGCACTTAAACAGATGTCTGAACAATAACATAACTATCAGATCAGTACATTTTATTTCAGATGAATTACCCCAGATTTGTCTGTTAATTTAAGTCAGTTATATTGTGTGTTTTTTTTCTGTGGATTTTAGAAAGAACTGTATTGTTTTATGTCAGCGGAAGTATTTGCAGGGCCGTCTTTAACACAGGGCAAAAGGGGCAGCTGCCCAGGGCCCAAGAGTCCTAAAAAAAAAAAAAATTTTTTTTTTTTTTTTTTTTTAATGGTTCATACCAGACTGCTGATGTGACATGGGGAACACACACATTCAGTCCTAATACTGTCACAGTCAAAAGTACTCTGCTTATATATTATTTTTTCAAAAACTGTGCCAGACCGTGCCGGTGTCATGTGACATGCCAAGCTATTGCCATGTGCTGTTTTAAATGTGCACTATGCAGCACTGAATGCAAAGCCCTAACTCGGCATCCAGCCATTCCCACTGCATCAGAAAGGTCCTACTGGGGTTACCACTGTTACCAGGTAACTGCTCTGGTGGTGGGGATTGTTTCTGGGTAGGGCTGACTGTAGGCGCGTGCAGCAGAAAGCTGGAGTGGCAGGCACGTGAGAATTTGAGCATCTGTGCAGCTGCATACACTGCTCTCTTCAGTCTTGAGGCTGTATGACACATCTCACACTGTATCCATGCAGCCTTGGGCAGACAGCATCCAGTATGCTGGTCCCCTTAGCCCTACTCTTTCTGCTGTGGCCCTAAGATCAACTATCTGAAGTTTGTTAGGGGAACAGTGCTTTGTAGAAAGGTGTCAGTGGGAAGAATAAGTGAGTGCACACACGCCCCTCCCCATGCAGCATTGTCTAGTGCAGGGTGAGAGGGAACTTGTTCCTAGCAAAGAAGTGACATGTGCTGCTGTGGCTGATGTATAGTGTCATGCTGATACTTCACACATTAATGTAAGATTTATTTTTATAGTTTTTGTTTTCTCTCGGTCTCAGATTTTACAGCTTCCCATAGCAGTTCTGCTGTTTCAGTCAGTAAACTTATATTTGTCTGCACCTCCATGCTTCCTCCTCAGTCTTTAACTTGCTTTGCTCCTGTTGGCTGCCCTAAATCTCTTTAACCAGCTAACCTCACACCAGAATCACATTCAAAAAAATATTAAATGAATCCACAGTGGAGGAATTTATATATTTATTTACTTATCAATACTGCTTAGGTCCAGTTTTACATATTGCAATTTATATCATTTTTAAAAAAATGATTAGCCCAGCAGTGGATGATCCACTGCTGGGCTAAATTTTTTGAAAGCAATTATAAAATAAATTGATTTAGTTGTTTTTTGGGATGTTGGGGTGGAGAGCTAAATTGCATGGGGTGGGGCAAGAAAATGTTTGCCCAGGGTCCAGTCAATATTAAAGACGGCCCTGAGTATTTGTGTTTATTTGTAAGCTTATTTCCTTTTTTAGAAGTGCTATTTAAGAAGCATATACTATGTTCTATGGGGCCTATCTATCAAGCTCTGAAAGGAGCTTGACGGCCCGTGTTTCTGGCGAGTCTTCAGACTCGCCAGAAACAGCAGTTATGAAGCAGCGGTCACAAAGACCGCTGCTCCATAACCTGTCCGCCTGCTCTGAGCAGACGGACAGACATTGCCGGAAATCAACCCGATAGAGTACGATCGGGTTGATTGACACCCCCTGCTGGCGGCACATTGGCCGCGAGTCTGCAGGGGGCGGTGTTGCACCAGCAGCTCTTGTGAGCTGCTGGTACAATGCTGAATACGGAGAGCGTATTGCTTCCGTATTCAGCGAGGTCTGGCGGACCTGATCCGCACTGTCGGATCAGGTCCGCCAGACCTTGTTAAATAGAGGCCTATGTCTGTAACTGAAAGATTATGCCAAATATTAGCTGTTAGAACATAAGCTATAGTAAAAATATAGCGTTTGAACCAAGCCATTATTTTACCAAAGAGAGTTCAGGTCATTGTAGGTAAGATAAAACAATAATAGAAATAAATGCTATATACGGTTAAACTTCTACATCTGTGGAAACCTAAAATAAATAAATAAATACGCTTTTAAAGGGATATTAAAGTGCACATTTTAATATTGTGCTATTGATTGCACAAAAGTAAGTGCTTAGATCACAAAAGGGGTTAAACACATAGTTTGAATCATTCCAAGAGCAAGCTAAATTCATCTGGGGAGTCAATGACAAGAGGCATATGTGTGTGTGGCCACCAATCACCAACTCGCTCCTAGTAGTGCATTGTTGCTCCTGAGCATATCTAGATAGTCTTTTCAAGAAAGTACACCAAGATAATGACGTAAATCTAATAATAGGAGTACATTGAAAAGTCTCTTAAAATTGCATGCTCTATCTCAGAAATGGCTAACTGGCAGCCATTTAAACTGCAATATGTTTTGCAGCCCCCGAAAAAAAGCAGAATAAAGGATGTGTGCTGTGGGTTGACCACAGCTCAAAAGAGCCCTCTACAGGTGAAGTAGCAGACTGAAGGAAGGAATTCTGGGACCATTTAAACTGGCAGCCATTTAAACTGCAATATGTTTTGCAGCCCCCGAAAAAAAGCAGAATAAAGGATGTGTGCTGTGGGTTGGCCACAGCTCAAAAGAGCCCTCTACAGGTGAAGTAGCAGACTGAAGGAAGGAATTCTGGGACCTTACTTAAAGGGACAGTCAACACCAGAATAATTGTATTAAAAGATAGATAACCTCTTAATTACCCATTCCCCAGTTTTGCATAACCAACACCAAATTGTGTTTTTTAAATTTTTTCATCATATTTCTTCTGTTAAGTGTGATCAGTCCATGGGTCATCATTACTTGTGGGACATTAACTGCTCCCCCACAGGAAGTGCAAGAGGATTCACCCAGCAGAGTTGCTATATAGCTCCTCCCCTCTACGTCACCTCCAGTCATTCTCTTGCACCCAACGACTAGATAGGATGTGTGAGAGGACTATGGTGATATATTTAGTTTTTATATCTTCAATCAAAAGTTTGTTATTTTATAATAGCACCGGAGTGTGTTATTCCTTCTCTGGTAGAATTTGAAGAAGAATCTACCTGAGTTTTTCTATGATTTTAGCCGGAGTAGTTAAGATCATATTGCTGTTTCTCGGCCATCTGAGGAGAGGTAAACTTCAGATCAGGGGACAGCAGGCAGATTAATCTGCAAAGAGGTATGTAGCAGTTTATTATTTTCTGACATGGAATTGATGAGAAAATCCTGCCATACCGTTATAATGTAAACTCAGCCTTGAATGCAGTAGATGTAGCTGATATCAGGCTGTCATGTATGTATATTTTACACTTCAGTTTTCTGGGAAATGGTACTTCTCTGGCTTTTAAACTGTATACATAGACTTAACCTATTTTGCAGGGACTTGCAATAGGTTTTAAATGACAATTAATTATTGAGGTAAAACGTTTTTTTGCTGGCATGTAAAAACGTTTTTTTCTCTGAGGTACTGGGTGAAAAAATGTTTTGGGCACTATTTTTCCACTTGGCAATAGTTTTGATTTAAATTAGAGCAGTTCACTGATCCCTCTCACTGTTATGTGTGTGGGGGAGGGGCGATTTTTGGAAGCATCAGAAAAACTCAGTCAGAGGTTCATTTTCTTCCTGCATGATCCGGTTCATCTCTACAGAGTTCAGGGATCTCCAAAGCCTTTTTTGAGGGAAGTAATCATTACAGCAGAGCTGTGCTGATTGTATTGACTGTGATATAAAAAACGTTTATTTGTGTATTTTTTTCTGCTGCCTGGGTTAGTTATCATTTGCTGAGGGGAACAATCCTTTGCTAAAACTGTATATTCTGACAAAGATTGATGCTATAACTTAATTATTTTATCTGTTATAATATTTTTCTGTGCTTCTTAAAGGCACAGTTCGTTTTCATATTATTTGTAAATTACTTTGAAAAGTATTTCCAAGTTGCTGTTTATTTACTAGTGTGTTAAACATGTCTGATTCAGAGGAATATCTCTGTGCTATATGTGTTAATGCCAAAGTGGAGCCCAATAGAAATTTATGTACTAAATGTATTGATGCTACTTTAAAAAACAGTCAATCTGTACAAATTGAACATATTTCACCAAACAACGAGGGGAGAGTTATGCCGACTAACTCGCCTCACGTGTCAGTACCTGCGTGATATTGTAGCGCCGAGTGCATCTGGGCGGCCATTACAAATCACATTACAAGATATGGCTACTGTTATGACTGAAGTTTTGGCTAAACTACCAGAACTAAGAGGTAAACGTGATCACTCTGGGATGAGAACAGAGTGCGCTGATAATGCAAGGGCCATGTCTGATACTGCGTCACAGTTTGCAGAACGTGAAGACGGAGAACTTCATTCTGTGGGTGACGGTTCTGATCCAAATAAACTGGACTCAGACATTTCAAATTTTAAATTTAAGCTTGAGAACCTCCGTGTGTTACTAGGGGAGGTATTAGCGGCTCTGAATGATTGTAACACAGTTGCAATCCCAGAAAAAATGTGTAGGTTGGATAAATATTTTGCGGTACCGACAAGTACTGACGTTTTTCCTATACCTAAGAGACTTACTGACATTGTTACTAAGGAGTGGGATAGACCCGGTGTGCCTTTCTCACCCCCTCCTATATTCAGAAAAATGTTTCCAATAGACGCCGCCACACGGGACTTATGGCAAATGGTCCCTAAGGTGGAGGGAGCAGTTTCTACTTTAGCTAAGCGTACCACTATCCCAGTGGAGGATAGCTGTGCTTTTTCAGATCCAATGGATAAAAAATTAGAGGGTTACCTTAAGAAAATGTTTGTTCAACAAGGGTTTATATTGCAACCTCTTGCATGTATTGCGCCTGTCACGGCTGCAGCAGCATTTTGGTTTGAGTCTCTGGAAGAGACACTTCAATCATCCGCACTAGATGACATCACACACAAACTTAAATTCCTTAAGTTAGCTAATTCATTTATTTCAGATGCCGTAGTACATTTAACTAAACTTGCGGCTAAAAATTCAGGATTCGCCATTCAGGCACGCAGAGCTCTGTGGCTGAAATCCTGGTCAGCTGATGTTACGTCTAAATCTAAATTGCTTAATATTCCTTTCAAAGGGCAGACCTTATTCGGGCCCGGCTTGAAAGAGATTATTGCTGACATTACAGGAGGTAAAGGTCATGCCCTGCCTCAGGACAAGGCCAAAGCCAAGGCTAGACAGTCCAATTTTCGTTCCTTTCGTAATTTCAAAGCAGGAGCAGCATCAACTTCCTCTGCACCAAAACAGGAAGGAGCTGTTGGTCGCTACAGACAAGGCTGGAAACCTAACCAGTCCTGGAACAGGGGCAAACAGGCCAGAAAACCTGCTGCTGCCCCTAAGACAGCATGAATTGAGGGCCCCCGATCCAGGACCGGATCTAGTGGGGGGCAGACTTTCCCTCTTCGCCCAGGCTTGGGCAAGAGATGTTCAGGATCCCTGGGCGCTAGAGATCATATCTCAGGGATACCTTCTGGACTTCAAATCCTCTCCCCCAAGAGGGAGATTTCATCTGTCAAGGTTGTCAACAAACCTAACAAAGAAGGAAGCGTTTCTACGCTGCGTACAAGATCTTTTATTAATGGGAGTGATCCATCCAGTTCCGCGGTTGGAACAAGGACAAGGGTTTTACTCAAATCTGTTTGTAGTTCCCAAAAAAGAGGGAACCTTCAGGCCAATCTTGGATTTAAAGATCCTAAACAAATTCCTAAGAGTTCCATCGTTCAAGATGGAAACTATTCGAACAATTTTGCCCATGATCCAAGAGGGTCAGTACATGACCACAGTGGATTTAAAGGATGCTTACCTTCACATACCGATTCACAAAAGTCATTACCGGTATCTAAGGTTTGCCTTTTTAGACAGGCATTACCAGTTTGTAGCTCTTCCATTCGGACTGGCTACGACTCCAAGAATCTTCACAAAGGTTCTGGGCACTCTTCTGGCGGTACTAAGACCGCGAGGAATTTCAGTAGCTCCGTACTTAGACGACATACTGATACAAGCTTCAAGCTTTCAAACTGCCAAATCTCATACAGAGATAGTACTGGCATTTCTAAGGTCGCATGGATGGAAAGTGAACGAAGAGAAAAGTTCTCTCTCTTTCCACTCACAAGAGTTCCCTTCCTGGGGACTCTGATAGATTCTGTAGAAATGAAGATTTACCTGACAGAGGACAGGTTAACAAAACTTCAAAATGCATGCCGTGTCCTTCATTCCACTCTAAATCTGAATCAAGAGGCCAGAAATTCTCTTCTATGGTGGCTTTATCGGCCACATCTGTCCAGGGGAATGCCATTCAGCAGGCCAGACTGGTCAATTGTAACAACAGACGCCAGCCTACTAGGTTGGGGCGCTGTCTGGAATTCTCTGAAGGCTCAGGGACTATGGAATCAGGAGGAGAGTCTTCTTCCAATAAACATTCTGGAATTGAGAGCAGTCCTCAATGCTCTTCTGGCTTGGCCCCAGTTAACAACTCGGGGGTTCATCAGGTTCCAGTCGGACAACATCACGACTGTAGCTTATATCAACCATCAGGGAGGGACAAGAAGCTCCCTAGCAATGATGGAAGGATCGAAGATAATTCGCTGGGCAGAGTCTCACTCTTGCCACCTGTCTGCAATCCACATCCCGGGAGTGGAGAACTGGGAGGCGGATTTCTTAAGTCGTCAGACTTTTCATCCGGGGGAGTGGGAACTTCATCCAGAGGTCTTTGCCCAAATACTTCGACGTTGGGGCAAACCAGAGATAGATCTCATGGCGTCTCGACAGAACGCCAAGCTTCCGCGCTACGGGTCCAGATCCAGGGATCCGGGAGCGGTCCTGATAGATGCCTTGACAGCACCATGGACCTTCAGGATGGCTTATGTGTTTCCACCTTTCCCGATGCTTCCTCGATTGATTGCCAGAATCAAACAGGAGAAAGCATCAGTGATTCTAATAGCGCCTGCATGGCCACGCAGGACTTGGTATACAGATCTGGTGGACATGTCATTCTGTCCACCTTGGTCGTTACCTCTGAGACAGGACCTTCTGATTCAGGGTCCTTTCAAACATCAAAATCTAACTTCTCTGAAGCTGACTGCTTGGAAATTGAACGCTTGATCTTATCAAAGCGTGGTTTTTCTGAGTCAGTTATTGATACCTTAATACAGGCTAGGAAGCCTGTTACCAGAAAGATTTACCATAAAATATGGCGTAAATACCTATATTGGTGCGAATCCAAAGGTTACTCTTGGAGTAAGGTTAGGATTCCTAGGATATTGTCTTTTCTACAAGAAGGTTTAGAAAAGGGGTTATCCGCTAGTTCCTTAAAGGGACAGATCTCAGCTCTGTCCATTCTGTTACACAAGCGTCTGTCAGAAGTTCCAGACGTTCAGGCTTTTTGTCAGGCTTTGGCCAGGATTAAACCTGTGTTTAAAGCTGTGGCTCCACCATGGAGTTTAAACCTTGTTCTTAACGTTTTACAGGGTGTTCCGTTTGAACCCCTTCATTCCATTGATATAAAGTTGTTATCTTGGAAAGTTCTATTTTTAATGGCTATTTCCTCGGCTCGAAGAGTCTCTGGGGCCCATTTATCAAAGGGCTTGCGGACCTGATCCGACACTGCGGATCAGGTCCGCAAGACCTCGCTAAATGCGGAGAGCAATACGCTCTCCACATTTAACATTGCACCAGCAGCTCACAAGAGCTGCTGGTGCAACGCCGCCCCCTGCTGACTCGCGGCCAATCGGCCGCCAGTAGGGAGCTGTCAATCAACCCGATCGTATTCGATCGGGTTGATTTCCGGCGGTTCCTGTCCGCCTGCTCAGAGCAGGCGGACAGGGTTATGAAGCAGCGGTCTTTAGACCGCTGCTTCATAACTTGTGTTTCTGGCGAGTCTGAAGACTCGCCAGAAACACGGCCCTTCAAGCTCCATACGGAGCTTGATAAATGGGCCTGCATGAGTTATCAGCCTTACATTGTGATTCTCCTTATTTGATTTTTCACTCGGATAAGGTAGTTCTGCGTACTAAACCTGGGTTCTTACCTAAGGTAGTCACTAACAGGAATATCAATCAGGAGATTGTTGTTCCATCCTTGTGCCCAAATCCTTCTTCGAGGAAGGAACGTCTTTTGCACAATCTGGATGTAGTTCGTGCCCTTAAATTTTATTTACAGGCAACTAAAGATTTTCGACAAACGTCTTCCCTGTTTGTCGTTTACTCTGGTCAGAGGAGAGGTCAAAAAGCTTCTGCTACCTCTCTCTCTTTTTGGCTTCGTAGCATAATTCGTTTAGCTTATGAGACTGCTGGACAGCAGCCTCCTGAAAGAATTACAGCTCATTCCACTAGAGCTGTGGCTTCCACTTGGGCCTTTAAGAATGAGGCCTCTGTTGAACAGATTTGCAAGGCTGCAACTTGGTCTTCGCTTCATACTTTTTCCAAATTTTACAAATTTGACACTTTTGCTTCCTCGGAGGCTATTTTTGGGAGAAAGGTTCTTCAGGCAGGGGTTCCTTCTGTATAAAGAGCCTGCCTATCCCTCCCGTCATCCGTGTACTTTTGCTTTGGTATTGGTATCCCACAAGTAATGATGACCCGTGGACTGATCACACTTAACAGAAGAAAACATAATTTATGCTTACCTGATAAATTCCTTTCTTCTGTAGTGTGATCAGTCCACGGCCCGCCCTGTTTTTTAAGGCAGGTAAATATTTTTTAAATTATACTCCAGTCACCACTACACCCTTGGCTTCTCCTTTCTCGTTGGTCCTTGGTCGAATGACTGGAGGTGACGTAGAGGGGAGGAGCTATATAGCAACTCTGCTGGGTGAATCCTCTTGCACTTCCTGTGGGGGAGCAGTTAATGTCCCACAAGTAATGATGACCCGTGGACTGATCACACTACAGAAGAAAGGAATTTATCAGGTAAGCATAAATTATGTTTTTATAAAAAAAAATATAGTAAATTATATGATATGATGAAAATAATGGTATCTTTAGAAAGTCAATTTAATGGAAAGAAAAATGGTATATAATATGTGTGGGTACAGTAAATGAGTAAGAGGAAAATTACAGCTAAACACTAACACCGCCAAAATGTAAAAATAGCCCTGGTCCCTAACGGTAAGAAAATTGAAAAATGGTCTGGTCACTAAGGGGTTAAGTTCTATTTTAGTTTAGTTATGTGGCTTAATTATTTATGTAATTGTATGCTATTTAGCACTGCCTGCATTTTTGTCCAAGAAATATGGTAACCCTACTAACATAACATTAGTAATTTGAATTCTTTACAGTTTGTTTACTTCAACATGAGCTTTCTAATGACCCATTGTGGGCTGGTAATAGGGCAATTATTTATTTATTAATTTTTTGTAATTTCTAGAAGTGAAATATTTAAAACAGTCATGCCTATTTTAGTCAGATAGTTACGTTTAAAAAAAGTGTTTAGGGGCTGTTCTACAGGCATACATTTACCTCAGTGAGCCACTGTTATATATCCTTAAGTGAACCGTCAAAATCTCTGCTTAATTAAAAGTGATAATAACATGAAATTCCACTGTAGCATTTTTGATAGGTCGTGCATTACTATTGTATAATATCCACAAGGCAACCATTATTATTATTCATGATACATGTGTCGTGTTTCAATACACGCTGCTTCCACTCCTGTAATTCTTTTTTTCTTAAACGGTCACATTTCATTGTATCAGGAGTAACAGTTCAGCTGAGTGCTTGTGATCTGCTTGAGATTAATCTTTTGGAGAGAGCAGTTGAAGGATTTCTTATTTTGGCTTGCTGTCTACAAGGTTTCCTTAAAGTAATGCTCTTAAAAGGTCATTAGGCTTTTTAAGGGTTATTCACTTTGCTAGCCTATACACTAAAACTTTGTGTCTTTGGGTTCTGATTAGTGACACTTTAATAAAGTCATTTGAAGTTCAGTGGACTGAATTTTCCACCATTTCTAATGTTTCTATGGTCACAGGGAATAGGCCTGAATACCGGCCACATATAATCTTTTTGATGCAAATCTTTGAAAACGAACTGTGTAATGTTGTTATCAGATTCCTTCATACTTCACAAATAGTTTTAATTTCTCCAAAAAAAAAAAAAAAAAAGGATAAAGCATTGTTTTCAGACCCCATTTGTTTTTGTCATATATTTTTTATGTGACAGCTATTCACCAGAGTATGGCCTTTTAAGATAACAAAAGGTTGTGAAGATCTTGAAAACGTTTTATTGCTGCACTCTGGATGGGCCAATAGAAACAAAGACCTTTTGTCTTCCACTTGATTAGATAATAAAGCTGAAGCAGACTTTAAGGGAAAGATTTCTTAACATCGCCAGAGTTATTTTTTTTCCCCTTGAAACCAAGAAAAAAAACTATGTCTAATCGCTCACAATTAAATCATTCATGGTGTGCTCACATTGGAGGAATTAATGCATTTTGTATTAGGTAACAAGTGAACTTTTACAACATGTGAGAACTAAGGGGGGAAAAATTATAGTCCTCCTTTAGTTCACAAGGATTTTGGTAGTCAGGTCAAAGACTTGATTTTCATGGGAAGACTGACTCTATGCTGCATATTCATGGGTAAACAGCCCTATAATTGACAGATGCAGTTTAGAAGAGTAGTGCACTGCACTGTCGTGCTATGGTTTGTTGAGAAAAAACAAGGCAATATTTAAAACAAAGCGATGAATAGAAACAGTAGCCCTTGTGTATTACACTTGACTGATGAATACTTGTAAGCGTCTAGATAAAAGCACTTGTGCGATCACTCCTCCTTTTCATTGTCATTTTTATGTAAATTGACATGTGAGATAGGTTCGATGTGAGATGGGTTGTGAAAATTAAAACACTACAAAAGGTGTTTAGTTTTTCTTGTTATCAAAGCTCATATGCATATTTAAATTATCACCATAGCAGTAATATAAAATAATGAATAACATTTTTTATTATTACTTTTAATTACAATATACATATATACATAGTTCTCTATCTTTGTATGTTCTTTACTTCCCTCTTTAAATTCTGTTTTCACTTCTTCCCTTTATATTTTGTTAATTGTTTCCAGACACTTCGAAGACAATATTTTTTTTTTGAAAGACACTGTCCTTCTCTAGTTTTATCACCCAACTTACTCAATAGGCCTCATTGTTTTATGCATAATTTTAAGTACTTGAACACAACTTGCCCTTAATCTAAAATATTTAACATGTCTGCAGTTCATGTGGCTTTGCTAATCTTGACCAGTTGTTACATCACAGCAGACATAGTTTATAGCATAGGTACCTAACTGCTTTCAGCCTTGACCCTAATATATCAACTTGTTATTTATGGTACTAACAACATAAGCTGCCCATAGACAAAACAACCTTCGTATTACAACATCTGGTCTTTTACTGACCACAGATACCTAGTTTAGGACACCCATGATTTATCAGATACTTATCAAGGTAAGAAAAAAAGAAGGAAAATATTGGAATAGCATTAGTGTTAGCTGAGGTGTATATTATATAAGTTCTTGAACATCTTAGCTCTATTATGTCTGCATTAATTAGAGATTACTAATAACACCAACTGTTTAATGTATACTGCATGTTTCTAAAAGGCCCATCATTTTGGAGTGTGGAAATTACTTTCAGCGGATAGTTCCTCCAAACATCCCAGTTGTCCTGTTCTAATGACCAATCTAGAATTGTGTGTCCCTTTGTATTGCATTGTTTTAATCAAAGTGTAACAGAAAAAGGACAGAAGTGTATCTGCAGTAAAAATTTGAAGCCGTAAGCATATTAAAAATGTACAGATTAGATATGCAGATTAGTTACATGAGGTGCTGTCATCAAAGTATAAATCTGTAAAAACATAACTAATATAATTGCTTCAAGTAGCATGTGCCCCTATTTGGCCAAATGCTATTACACATGTTGTCATATGCCAAGTTTTCAGGACACCTAGTAAATAAATATAACATTAGTGGACCCCCACACACAAGTTTGCGTAGTCTATTAAATGTTGTTCGAAGGTTTAATCGCCTAGAAGGCCCAAGTCTATAGCTGCAAAGGAAAATGATTTGAGCTTTACCAGATCTAGTATGGTTTAGACCACAGCGTTCGAAGTAAATAAATCACTTGAAACAAGCTTTGAGTCTTGCTAGGGATGGAATTCTCATTAACAACTGCTTTCTATACACAAACAAGACTTTGTATGCACTCTGACTCATAAATGTTTTCTTTTGCAATTGGTGAAATAGCAAGCTGTGAATAGAACCCTGCGCAGCCAGCGTTTTTTAGTATAAAAAGGGATTAAAGGGGGGGGGGGTCACATCTCACTCACACATTTCAGAAATAATTGCTTATATTTACATAATCTAAGTAAATACAATATTTAATTTTGTTGTACTATTTACAATATCTAAAATAATTTCAGTAGTGTTGAGATGTCAACAGAATTTAATCTGGTTATGTCATCTAAATATTTTTTCTGATATATACTTGTGTGTGTGTATATATATATATATATATATATATATATATATATATATGTGTGTGTGTATATATGCTTTCCTCTATTAATATTTTATTTTTGGTAGCTATAGGTGCCTGTGTAGAATGATATTTTTATATGCAATTCATACACAATGTTCAGCCTCTCGCATTTTTGGCTTGGTGGTTGTTATGATTACTCTATGGAATTCCTGGTTGTTTTAGGGGCAATTTACAAGGTGCACAAGCCATTCAGGAGCGCAACATCCGTTTTACCTCCTCCCTCTGCATTCTCCGTATGTCCGTTGCAGCGCAATGGAGAGTGGGCGGGAACACAATCCCTGTGAGTATCCGGGTATGACGTTGGCGCCTGCAACTAGCATGTCCACATCACACGCTGAATATAGCATAGCGATCCAAAGGTTAGTGTAGGCGCACAGACCAACTCCGGTATGTTAAAACAAAGTAATTTATTATGTAGAAAAGGATAAAAACATCATTATCATCCTCCGGTCAGAATAAAATCACAAGAAGGTTAAAGTGTGTGAACAGGAGCTCCACACAGACGCGTTTCGTGCGGCTGCACACTTGGTCACTGCATACTGGGGCTCCTGATCATGCATATCTTTATACTCCAAAGTGTTTGCTTCAATTAACTAATTAACACACTCAAACACTGTTAACCATATTGTTTACACAGACATCAGAATACCAATTGGCTTCAATCAGAATACTCCTGATAGTAATAGATCTTTCCTATA
The DNA here is from genome assembly GCF_027579735.1 of Bombina bombina. Classification (NCBI taxonomy): domain Eukaryota; kingdom Metazoa; phylum Chordata; class Amphibia; order Anura; family Bombinatoridae; genus Bombina; species Bombina bombina. The sequence goes on from NC_069500.1 coordinate 1,032,837,219, forward strand.
ACATATGTATACCCATTTATGTATCAACTTAATCACCTTAATATTTTATACAGTTGTTAACCACATCAATGCCATAACATATTCATTCTGAGGTATGATTACATAATTAAATTATAGTACATATTAATGGACCCTTTCTACTTCTTTCTATTTATCAAGACTCATGCCTGTGTATAGACAAATCACAATTTTTCATTTCACAAAATTAATATAATATATTATATAATATAATAATTGTTTTTGGGGCATCAGGTGCTATGTGGTGTGTTACCATGGGGTTTGGTGGGAAGGATTAGGTGCACAAATGTGCGGTTATTCTTGTTATGGCATATGGTAAGAACTGGTATATCTTTTTTATTCACTGTTCTGTAATATATCTGATAAAGAGGTAATGACTACCCACAAGTGTAAATCCTATGAACTTGGTCTTTAATATTTCTATCAATAGATATATTCCGATGATAGATAGATAGATGTGGTTGATTATTCAGATGCCCTTAACAGGGGCTTCAGGGTTTACAATCTGCTGTTTGATCACGGTCCCACCTACTACCTCCCCCTGTCATTTGGAATTACTTTGGAGATCATCTAGCAACCCTACACTTTGAAGGATAAAAAAAATCTGTCTAAATAAAGTGAAATCACTCTTTTAAAAATAAATTACAAAAATAAGGTTTTACTTAAACTATCTTGGAACATATTTTAAGATGGCCAACAAATGTGTGCAGATTTTATGGTTCTTACTGCATCTACAGCTTCAGGGGGACCAGTCTGACCCCTACAAATATGCATATACACGGATGTACATAAATACATTCATACATGAAGTAAAAAATGTTTTGGGGTGCAGGTGCAGTGGAACACTTGGCCTAAAGTTTGCTTACAGGGTCTCGTGGTTCCTAATTGCAACTTGCTTAAACCACAATCTTTCTCCATCTCTCATAATTCAATAAGACAAGCTAAAAGGTTCCTACTGAATGTTACAACCATACCTGATCTCTCATCCAATAATTCATGTTTAAAGGGACACTGAACCCAATTTTTTTCTTTCATGATTCAGATAGAGCATGACATTTTAAGCAACTTTCTAATTTACTCCTATTATCAATTTTTCTTTGTTCTCTTGCTATCTTTATTTTAAAAGCAGGAATGTAAATCTTAGCAGCCAGCCCATTTTAGGTTCAGCACCATGGATAGCGCTTGTTTATTGGAGGCTTACATTTACCCACCAATAAGCAAGCATAACCCAGGTCCTTAACCAAAAATGGGATGGCTCCTATGCATCACATTCCTGCTTTTTAACTAAAGATAGCAAGAGAACAAAAAAAATAATAGGAGTAAATTAGAAAGTTGCTTAAAATTGCATGCTCTATCTGAATCATTAAATAAATAATTGTGTTCAGTGTCCCTTTAAACATGAATTATTGGATGAGAGATCAGGTATGGTTGTAACATTCAGTAGGAACCTTTTAGCTTGTCTTATTGAATTATGAGAGATGGAGAAAGATTGTGAGCTTCTCAAGGTCATACAATCTTGCATCCTATGTTTTCTACTTCTAGTGACTAAAACCATGAAGTATCTATACATCAAGTGGGCACCTAAATTAATTTTTGAATATTTTTAAAGATGTCATAACATTTTCTGAATTTCCTTTACCGAGGAGTAGGACTTTGAAAGAGAATAAATGACTAAAACAAAAACTGCAATACGATCTTTCTGCTTCTAACACATTAGTCAATTCTGCAAAAATCCAGACAGAGAAACTGTTAAATGCTTTATATGGGTATTTTATAATACATAGAAAATCATTGTATATCACCTGGACAGTGATTTTTATAATACTATGGTTGCCAACTTTTGGGTTAATCACAACCTTTTAGAAGAGTTATCTGATGATTTTCTACAAAGTTCACCTTTAAAGACTATATTTTGGTTAGATAAATAACATGTTAAAGGGACACTAAACCCAGCTTTTTTTTTCTTTGATGATTCAGATAGAGCATGACATTTTAAGCAACTTTCTAATTTACTCCTATCAATTTTTATTCGTTCTCCTGCTATCTGTATTTAAAAAGCAGGAATGTAAATCTTAGAAGCCAGCCCATTTTAGGTTCAGCAGCATGGATAGCGCTTGCTTATTGGTGTCTGGCATTTACCCACCAATAAGCAAGCATAACCCAGGTTCTCAACCAAAAATGGATTACTTTCCTGCTTTTTAAATAAAGATAGCAAGAGAATGAAGAAAAATTGATAATAGAAGTAAATTAGAAAGTTGATTAAAACTGCATGCTCTATCTGAATCATGAAATAATTTTTTGGGGTTTCGTGTCCCTTTAAGCTTTTCTAAAGGGGTGTGAACAACCCCTTTGTTGCCAAAAAAAAAATGCTACCATATAATTACAAAATTGTATTATGTGACTTCATACAGAATCTAAAGCTTTTAAATGTATTCCTTTCAATCTGACCTAATTTAATGGATAATAGCGCATTTATTAACAAATTTAGTTTATATTAGTATGGCCCTGTAATCCTTCTCCCTTCCCTGTTTTGTAGTCATGTTTTTGTCCCATCTGTATAGTCCTGCAGAATCTATTGACACATTACAAAAAAAGATAATAATCTATATTAGTTCTTAAATTCAAATTTATAAATACAATTAATTATTCTTGATATTGAGAAATCAAATACTAGGGATTATTTTCAATGACTTTGCATGTAATTGATATCACTGTGCCCCTTTCAACACTATAGAATTTATGTGTGTATTACTACCAGAAAAACACATTCTTTCATATTATTAGTGAATGGAATTTACTGTGGTACAATTTAAGATAGAGTTCCACACACACACACACACACACACACACACACATACACACACACACACACACACACAAATGCATGTATCTCTAACATAACTGATTTTCAATCCAGCCTATACAGTAAAAATCAATTATTTTTAATCCTGCTTGTTTCATATATTTCTTTTAGGTAAAAGTATACTATGGAACTGAGAACTTGGGAATGATTAATATGCCAATGAAATACATCATTTAATTTTGTGGGAAAAATGTAGTGAAATATGATTCAAAGACCATGGTAAATGTTAAATCTTGTAAACACCTGGAGCAAAAAAATGTAATAAAAGCTACAAATAAATGTAGAGACGATCAAATACTCAGGAGATCTCACACGTAATATAATACAGACTGGAGATTTTTGAAGCAACAGTTGAATCCTGACTTATGGATCAATCTGCCTTTATGAATAAAATATATTGTAATATAAGAATGAGGTCATATTTCTCAGATTTCACATGCTTTGTACATCGTTTTTGTTTAGTGTAAAAATAGCATTACTGTTATACATGAATCACTTTATTTCAGATTTGATCCACCAATTATTATTAGGATAATGACAGTAAACAGAATTAAAATATAATACATGACGTCTAGGAATTTTATATTATACATATTGTCATATTTAGGCGTCTCGTATTACAGTAGTTTGTTGATGTGATCTTAGTTTGTTATAATGCACTTGGTCAGATAACGTCTTACCCACAGACAACATATATCCTTTACAAGGAAATCACAAAATGATCATGTGGTCAGCACATAGAGATTTAATTGTAGATTATAGCATAGATTTTGGGCTTAGCTCAAATATAATAAATAGACAAGGACATGAGAGTGTTTCATTATTTTTGTTTTACCAATAAATTAATTTGGTGTATATAATAAATTATTTTGTGTGACCATTTCTCTAGGATGATTAAATTGTCATTATGTGTGACTTTTCCAAAGCCTAGTCTTAAATGTTTTTCAATACTCAAATTACTATACAATAAAAAATAGTTTATTAAAACAATTTTTATTCAGATTGTGTAGCTTTATCTTTGACTGTCAATTCCATGGAGAATGGATCATTTCAATAGCTTGACAGTGACATTTTAAAGTGATATTTGCAGCTAAGATTAAACAAAACATAAAAAGCTGCAGGTTTTACCAGGTAAATTACATATTGACAAAGCATCAACCCAACAGAAATGTATATACTTTAAAGATTTTATTGATCACCCATGTTTTATAACAAGATATTGTTTATCTATCTTACCTTATAAAATATGTTTTTTCTGAAGAACTGTATCAGGTTAGCACTACTTACACATACAGAATGAGAAGCAATCTGCCAGGAATGAACAACTGCCCAGTATCTTGTTCTATGGCACAGTTACCAACCAGGAGTAGCTTATTTTATCCAAATTGTGCTTTTCACCAAAGGGGAACTTTCCTGAAGAACATCAGTCTGATCCCGCCTAACAAGGTCAGTCCAGTCCAGACATGCCAGGCAATTCTTCTCTGAACAAGGGAAATGGCAACCCCAGATAATCGATTCGGTCTCATCAGTGAGGTGCAGTCATATCCCTCTAGGCACTTTGGGCTAGGAATTTTCCCCATCATCACCCATGGGGAAACTTTCCACAAGGTCATAATAAAAATACATACAGGAAGACAAGCTATTTATTCACAGTGTATATATATATATATATATATATATATATATATATATATACATATACACAGTATCTCACAAAAGTAAGTACACCACTCACATTTTTATAAATATTTTATTATATCTTTTCATGCGACAACACTGAAGAAATTACACTTTACTGCAATGTAAAGTAGTGAGTGTACAGCCTGTATAACAGCGTAAATTTGCTGTCCCCTCAAAATAACCTAACACACAGCCATTAATGTTTAAACCGTTGGCAACAAAAGTGAGTACACCCCTAAGTGGAAATGTCCAAATTGGGCCCAATTAGCATTTTCTCTCCCAGGTGTCATGTGACTCAGTGTTACAAGGTCTCATGTGGGGAGCAGGTGTGTTAATTTTGGTGTTATTGCTCTCACACTCTCTCATGCCTGGTCACTGGAAGTTCAACATGGCACCTCATGGCAAAGAACTCTCTGAGGATCTGAAAAAAAGAATTGTTGCTCTACATAAAGATGGCCTAGGCTATAAGAAGGTTGCCAAGACCCTGAAACTGAGCTGCAGCATGGTGGGCAAGACCATACAGCGGTTTCACAGGACAGGTTCCACTCAGAACAGACCTCGCCATGGTTAACCAAAGAAGTTGAGTGCACATGCTCAGCGTCATATCCAGAGGTTGTCTTTGGGAAATAGACATATGAGTGCTGCCAGCATTGCTGCAGAGGTTGAAGGGGTGGGGGGTCAGCCTGTCAGTGCTCAGACCATACACCGCACACTGCATCAAATTGGTCTGCATAGCTGTCGTCCCAGAAGGAAGCCTCTTCTAAAGATGATGCACAAGAAAGCCTGCAGTTTGCTGAAGACAAGCAGACTAAGGACATGGATTACTGGAACCATGTCCTGTGGTCCGATGAGACCAAGATAAACTTATTTGGTTCAGATGGTGTCAAGCATGTGTGGCGGCAACCAGGTGAGGAGTACAAAGACAAGTGTGTCTTGCCTACAGTCAAGCATGGTGGTGGGAGTGTCATGGTCTGGGCCTGCATGAGTGCTGCCAGCACTGGGGAGCTACAGTTCATTGGGGGAACCATGAATGCCAACATGTACTGTGACATACTGAAGCAGAGCATGATCCCCTTCCTTCGAAGACTGTGCCACAGGGCAGTATTCCTGCATGATAATGACCCCAAACACACCTCCAAGATGACCAGTGCCATGCTAAAGAAGCTGAGGGTAAAGGTGATGGAATAGCCAAGCATATGTCCAGACCTAAACCCTATTGAGCATCTGTGGGACATCCTCAAATGGAAGGTGGGGAAGCGCAAGGTCTCTAGCATCCACCAGCTCCATGATATCATCATGGAGGAGTGAAAGAGGACTCCAGTGGCAACCTGTGAAGCTCTGGTGAACTCCATGCCCAAGAGGGTTAAGTTAGTGCTGGAAAATAATGAATGGTGGCCACACAAAATATTGACACCTTGGGCCCAATTTGGACATTTCCACTTAGGGGTGTACTCACTTTTGTTGCCAACGGTTTAGACATTAATGGCTGTGTGTTAAGTTATTTGGAGGGGACAGCAAATTTACACTGTTATACAGGCTGTACACTCACTACTTTACATTGTAGCAAAGTGATGTACTAAAGGAGCGCCTATTATAGGCAAGGACTGAAGAAACTAATATCTAAACTTGATAAGGAAGTATATTTAAATGTCTCACTGAAATGCAAAGTTTGAAAAGTGGAAGTTCATAAAATATATATTGGGATATAAAGAGTTTTAATATAATAGCTTGCTAAAACTATGAGGTAGCAGTACATCTTCTAAAAATGGGGTTTAAAAAGATATAATATTTAATAATACAGAGAAGCGCATGGATCCATGATTAAAAATGATAGTAAACAATTCATACTATAATTTTTAATCATGGATCCATGCGCTTCTCTGCATTATTAAATGTTATATATTTTTAAACCCCATTTTTAGAAGATTTTATGTACTGCTACCTCATAGTTTTAGCGAGCTATTATATTAAACCTCTTTATATCCCAATATATATTTTTATGAACTTCCACTTTTCAAACTTTGCATTTCAGTGAGACATTTAAATATACTTCCTTATCAAGTTTAGATATTAGTTTCTTCAGTCCTTGCCTTTAATAGGCGCTCCTTTAGTACATTATTTATCTGCATTTCTCTTTTGGGTAGCTAGGGACCCTCTTTCTATAGGAGCTATAGGACCCAGTTTAGCGCTGTTAGATATATGTTTCTGTTTAATTGTAGCAAAGTGAAATTTCTTCAGTGTTGTCACATGAAACAATATAAAATATTTACAAAAATGTGAGATGTGTACTCACTTTTGTGAGATACTGTATATGTATATATATTTAAATATCTCTCCAACATCCCCCTCCCACTGCTAACCACCATCTTTGTTACTAGCAGACTTTCTCACAGTAACAATTAACTTTTTTTTATTTCTGTAGTTTAGCAGCCCCCCTCAATCTGCCCTTCCAAGATCCCCTTTTTCTGTAGCGTAGAGTCCCCCTCCTCCTTCCAGCCGAGTTTGTATCATAGCATAGAGTCCCATCCCTCCCTCTCTGCTGTAATCTTTATTCTGTACCATATTGAGCCCCGCTCCTCCCGCCCTTCTCCTCCGGCTGACAGTGGGACCACAGCATGCACCACTGTTTGGAAGTAGCTACTACATCGGCACAGTACTACCCAGGTGCTGAAACAAAAATGGTCTGGCTCCAAAGCTTATATTCCTGCTTTTCAAATAACAATACCAAGAGAACGAAGAAACAATGATAATAGGAGTAAATTAGAAAGTTGCTTAAAATTGCATGCTCTATCCGAATCATGAAAGAAAAAAATAAAATTGGGTTTAGTATCCCTTTAAGCTTATGAAGTTTGGAGTAAGCCCTTCAAATTCTCACAGGAATTTTAAAAATAAAAATCAATTAAATTACAGGAAAAGGGTCAAAAATAAATTATGAAAGTGAATTGCAAGCATTTTTCATGTATATATATAAATATTTTATGGGGAATTTAAAAATGTTTTCTATGTCACTTTAATTTAAATGCTCTGTTCAGCTACTACTAGAAAGTTAATTGAATCTGCTCCTTTTCAGTATGGCAGATTTCATTATTTCATGATCATAAACCATGAATTGTAACCAAATATCGGTGAGTGACATCATACAAGGCTATATCTGAGTTACAGTTAATGGGACATTGAACACTAGATTTTTCTGTGCATAAATGTTTTGTTGATGATCCATTTATATAGCCCATCTGGGGGTGTTTTTGAAAAAAATTGTGCTGATTTATGTATACTAATGTCTTCAGACTCCTACTTCCTCCTGTTTGTAAAATGGTTCTTTATATATTCAGGGAAGGGTCTGCTCTTAGCCCCTTTCATTGGGTGTCTCAGCCTTACCTCACCAACAGTGCTATCTGTGCATACCCTTCTTTATAGTAGTGTATATTACATGCAGTTATATGAAAACCGGTGTATACTGTCCCTTTGAACAAACTTTGACCCCAAAACAAACATTAAAGGGACAGTCAACACCAGCATTTTTGTTGTTTAAAAAGATAGATAATCCCTTTATTACCCATTTCCCAGTTTTGCATAACCAACACTGTTATAATAATTCATGTTTTACCTCTGTAATTACTGTGTATCTAAGCTTCTGCAAACTGCCCCCTTATTTCAGTTTTTTTTGACGAACTTGCATTTTAGCCAATCAGTGCTCACTCCTAGGTAACTTTACGTGCGTGAGCTCAATGTTATCTATATGAAACACATGAACTAATGCCCTCTAGTGGTGAAAAACTATCAAAATGCAAATGAACCTTCTAGGTTTAGCTTTCAACTAAGAATACCAAGAGTAAAATTGGTGATAAAAGTAAATTAGAAAGTCGTTTAAAACTACATGCCCTATCTGAATCATGAAAGTTTTTTTTTTTTACTTGACTGTCCCTTTAAACAGTTATTCTTTTAAAACAAAATCCTTTGTCTGGATTACACTTGCAATATCAGCACCCTTAAGGGGACACAATTTTTTTTTCTCTTAACAAGTATGAATGTTCCTGTGCTGAGAAAAAAATTGAAAGGTGGTAGATTGCTGTCTATTAAAGCTTTATAGCGTTGCTGATCAGCCAGTGAGAAATCAGTCCAGACTTCCTGTTAGCTTTTAAATAAAAATACATAGCTTTAATGTAAAATGTATTTTAACATGTTTAATTATTGCTCTTTAATATGTATGATAGAAATTTGTAGAGTTTTCTGTCCCTTTAATCAGCAATATAAACTGAATTTAAAATGTTATTTAAAGGGATATGAAAGAGTAAAAAAAAAGTGTAAATCAATCAAAAGTAATAATTTTGTAATTCCTTGTTATCTATTTTCTAGTGTTTTAGTGTAATTTGCAATTAAAATTGATAACTTCTCCACCCCCACCCACGGGACTCAATATATGGGTCCTATCAGGGGAGTCTACATGGGTATTAGTATGGCAGATTTTCCGGGAAATGCGCATGCGCAGCTATTGCGCTGACATAGCCACTTACATCACCGACCTTGAATCATCCGACCAGCTCTATTGATGGCAGCAATTGTCAACATGGAGCATTCAGTGCAGGAAATTAGAAGTCTTCGATTGGATGATTAATTTTCAAGTAGAACAGCCCTTTTTCTTGGGCTGTCTTATGCCACATCATAATCAAAATAAAAATAGTTATTTACAAATAAAAGAAAGTTTTGTTTTCACCTAAAAGTAAATGAGTTTTAATGGTAACATCTTTAAAAAATCTATTTATATGTTTTGCTTAGGATACCTATTGCACTGTTTTATAATCCTTTAATAGTTTGTGCTAATTAATATTCAAATAAAATCAAATTGCCTGATATTCCATCATGTAATTAGAATTTTGTAACATTCTTTACATACTGACTTTGCACCTGTCCTTTTTCATTTTCATAATATTAAATGACATAAAAGTACAGCATTTTATTACTAGCGAAGATACAGGTGGACTTGTTTCTGTAACTGCCAAAGCAAACTGTAGTGCAAATGTATGGCACATATTGCAGCCCTCTTGCATCTAAGAGGTTAAACATTTGGTTTCTAAATATTCTTTTTTTAAAGTTATGACTGATATGATATAAGCTCAATTCAAGATCTGAAACTCAAGTTTAATAAAAAACAGGCTTCTTTATTTGTGAATAGTTTTGGCACCAAAGGGAACCTACAGAATATTTGCTTATTTTATTTGTATATCTATTCCCATGAATCAACACTACTTCAATTTTTAATGTGATTACTTGGATAAGAATAACAGAAATCTAATATATGTTCCAGAGTAAAAACTATGTTTTCTTTATTTCAAAATGCATTCTGCTACTTTCCTACTCTACCAGCAAAGTTGTTAACTATACTTTGATCTCCCCAAATTCCTCTTTTCAAATAACAGTCCATTTTTTGAGCTAATCCCACTGTACCTCCTATCTCACTGTACCTCCTAGCCTTCATAAACATCACTTTATTTAAACACTATTAAGAGTCCCCACACATTTCAAAGGACATTAAGCATCTCTTGCTTTTGTGTAAAATTATGCTTTGTCCCACATTCTCTTGAGCAGGCAGAGCCCAAAAAGCAGTTCTGTAACCTGCAAAGCTGCAGATCAACTAGAAGGTTTCGGCAATTTGCAGAATTTTAAAAACAAAGGTTGCATGATTTGCTTTTTGGTTTCTCTAGGGCTACTTTACCTCATAGAACTAACACAATACATATTATTATAGGTCTTACAACAATAACTCTACCGGATGACAAAAAACAATACTCCCCTCTGAACGGACCGCTGCCTTCTTTCAGTCTCTCCCAGAAGACTCTTAAAGGTACTTGGAGTTTTGAGATAGAGGCGCAGGTCCTGATGTTTTGTTTCCTTTTTAGTAAACCAAGGCTTAATAATGGCTGAGGAAGAGAAAACTTCACTTTTGTGTGTGTAGATAAACACAATAAAATGGGTGCAATATACTCACTCCAATAAATTCAGAGTCCAGCTCCTTAAGTTCTTAGAATGTATCTTCAGTATAGGATAGGGTTCCTGTAGGGAGGCTCCTGGTGTAGGTATAGCTGAAAGGAATAAAACTTTCACTGGTATATGCTGTACTTGATAGTATATATTAAGTGCAGTATACTCACTCCGATAAAGTCGGAATCCAGCTCCTCACAATGTGGTTGCGGTGGATGTTTGGCAGTTTCAAAAAGCAGCAACAAATATTTGTCATCAAACAAACATTTATTTAAATCAAGTCTTTAAAAGACAAATATAAAATAGCTCTACGCGTTTCAACGAATATCTCGCCTTTTTCTATAGCATTAAAAACAAAATATTTGTGAAAATAACATTATAATATGAAGTAAATATTATTTTCACAAATATAAGTTTTAGCACTTTATAAAAGGGTGAATGTAAAATTAGGTGAGCACTCTGTAAAAGAAAAGCTAGCAATATGTATTACATAATTAGACCTAGCTTAGCACTTCACCTTTAAATTGCTAAAGATGCAATAGTTTGTATTAAACTATATTATTAGTGATTCTTGACACTATTGTGTATTTTAGATAACGAACAAAGGATTTATCCTTTCATTGTTTAAAAATCACATGGGACACATGTAAACATTGGACAATAATACCACGTCAATGGGAAAAGGGGACGGAGCGTACTAGCTGCATCATCATTGGTCTAACGCCACGTGACTTCAACATAAAAAACGGACCTGATTTGGAACTTTATAATATGATTACTTGAATGAGAACTGCTTTAATGATTCATCCTGATTGGTTGATAATAAGGAAATAGCAAGGCATTGGATAGAACAAGTTTATACCTATCCAATCGTAGTAATAGTTCCAGATTACGATTTTAAAACAAAAAAATAGCATTTTTACGCCAATTTGCCATTAAAGTTGAAACATAAATAAACATAACATAAAATGAAATTGGATGGGGATAAACTGTTAGAATAGGATGTTTTTTACTTTGTGAGTCCAATTCCGGGAAACCGGAAGTAAAAATTTATCCACCTGTATTTAAAGCACCTGAGCATTTCAAAAGCAGCACTCTCTCAATTTTGTTTTTAATGCTCTTGAAAAAGGCGAGATATTCGCTGAAACGCGTAGAGCTATTTTATATTTGTCTTTTAAAGACTTGTTTTAAATAAATGTTTGTTTGATGACAAATATTTGTTGCTGCTTTTTGAAACTGCCAAACATCCACCGCAACCACATTGTGAGGAGCTGGATTCCGACTTTATTGGAGTTAGTATACTGCACCTAATATATACTATCAAGTACAGCATATACCAGTGAAAGTTTTATTCCTTTCAGCTATACCTACACCAGGAGCCTCCCTAAAGGAACCCTATCCTATACTGAAGATACATTCTAAGAACTGAAGGAGCTGGACTCTGAATTTATCGGAGTGAGTATATTGCACCCATTTTATTGTGTTTATCTACACACACAAAAGTGAAGTTTTGTCTTCCTCAGCCATTATTGGAAGCCTTTACTAAAAAGGAAAGAAAACATCAGGACCTGCGCCTCTATCTCCAAACTCCAACTACTTTACCTCATCCCTGGACCAGCTATTTTGTGCCTTCAGACTACCCAAACTCTGTTCTTACAGAATGGAAAGTGTCATTGCTAGGGGCATGCCTACAGCCTTAGATTATGTAACACTGTTATAAAGAGATTTTGTTGTCCTTAAGATGTCAACCATAAAAGAATATTGTTTAGTTGTCTTGATATTATATACAATGTCCTTGAAAAAAATATAAAAAAAAAAATATATATATATATATATATATATATATATATACAGTATATATATATATATATATATATATACACAGTATATATATATATATATATATATATATATATATATATATATATATATATATATATATATATATATATATATATATATATATATGTATATACATACATACATACACACACACAGTTGTATGCAAAAGTTTAGGCACCCCTGACAATTTCCATGATTTTCATTTCTAAATAATTGGGTGTTTGGATCAGCAATTTCATTTTGATGTATCAAATAACTGAAGGACACAGTGATATTTCAGTAGTGAAATGAGGTTTATTGGATTAACAGAAAATGTGCAATATGCATCACAACGAAATTAGACAGGTGCATAAATTTGTGCACCCCAACAGAAATATTGCATCAATATTTATTAGAGCCTCCTTTAGCAGAAATAACAGTCTCTAGATGCTTCCTATAGCTTGTAATGAGTGTATGGATTCTGGATGAAGGTATTTTGGACCATCCCTCCTTGCAAAACATCACCAGTTCAGTTAGGTTTGATGGTTGCCGAGCATGGACAGCCCTCTTCAAATCACCCCACAGATTTTCAATGAAGTTCAGGTCTGGGGACTGGGATGGCCATTCCAGAACATTGTACTTGTTCCTCTGCATAAATGCCAGAGTAGATTTTGAGCAGTGTTTTGGGTCGTTGTCTTGTTGAAATATCCAGCCCCGGCGTAACTTCAACTTTGTGACTGATTCCTCAACATTATTCTCAAGTATCTGCTGATATTGAGTGGAATTCGTGCGACCCTCAACTTTAACAAGATTCCCAGTACCAGCACTGGCCACACAGCCCCACAGCATGATGGAACATCCACCAAATTGTACTGTGGGTAGCAAGTGTTTCATCAGTCCACAGCACCTTCTTCCAAAATGAAGCTGGCTTGTCCAAATGTGCGTTTGCATACCTCAAGCGACTCTGTTTGTGGCGTGTGTGCAGAAAAGGCTTCTTCCACATGACTCTCCCATACAGGTTATCCTTGTGCAAAGTGCGCTGAATTGTTGAACGATGCACAGTGACACCATCTGAAGCAAGATGATGTTGTAGGTCTTTGGACGTTTGAGGATGGGGTAATAGCCGAAACGTATATATATGTATATATGTATATATGTATATATGTATATATATATATATATATATACATATACATGTATACACACACACAACACATACAGGTAATGAGTCCATGGAAAACCCTAAATGCACAAATAGGATTTCGGGAGATTTGCTTTGTTTATACTGTCCAAGCAAAACATTTCTGGCTCGTTAGACTAAAAGCAAAAAAATAAAATAGTTTTTAGCAACTCTAATGCATTTGGACTGTGCAGTTTACAAATTAAAAATATACTGTGCAGAAATAAACTAAATGCATAACAGCCTCACTGAGGAATTACATTCAATATCTTTATGTGTTCCATTTTTATAAACATATATGTTTAATGGAAATTCTTTTAGTGGTGTATGATTTCAATATAGAGCTAATAATTAAGTTTGGCTGTGGTTAAGCACTTTATTTGGCATGTTACCCAGATATTGCTGATGTCATCAAGCTGTTTCTGTTGCCAGACTGTGAGACTAAAGCTTTGCAGTGGGAGTGAAACATGAACAATGACCAAAGTGAGCTTAAATCACTCATCTCCTGTGGCATGTGGACATTGTAGAGCACTGATTAAAGACACAAGAAATTAAAGCAACATTCAACACTAAGATCTAAAAATATATATATTTTTTAAAGTACAAAAAATGCTTTAATGATTTAGACCATTTTTATCACACTATTGTTTGCATATAATTGGGAGCTAGCTAAACATATCTGATGAGCCAATGCTAAAAGACATGTGTAGTCTCCAATCACCAGCTAGCTCCCAGTAGTGCATTGCTGCTCCTGAACGTACCTAGGTATGCTTTTCAGTAAATTATACCAAAATAACAAAGTACATTTGATAACAGAAGTTATTTGAAAGATCTCTTAAAATTGCATGTTCTGTCTGAACCATGAAAGATTAATTTTGACTTTCATGTCCCTTTAAACAGTGCTATTAATATTACAAGCAAAAATACCTGGTGGTAAACCAGATGTTTGTAAAGCGGCATTATAAAATCATAAGCCTACACTGCCTACAATCTGCCAATTGCCTATTAGACTATTCTGCAAAAAAAAAATATATAGATACTTTAAATGAGGTTCTCACACTGCCATTTATTTTCCTTTGAATGATAATATAAAAAAAACTTCTAGATTCACTCTTAGCTTTTTGCTGGATCATAAATGTAACCACATTAGCTTACTGTGCTGGGGAAACCAGCAGACCCGTTTAAGACATGCATTATTTTTTTCTTTGGCTCTTCTATTCCTACAAAATGATTTGGAACAATTGTCTTTCTGGTACATTAGATTTTAATGGTGGGATTTCTTTTTTTAATCAAGCATAGCGTTCACAGCCTTGTGCCAGGACAGAGCAGCAATTTATGTATATGCGTAATCCCTTCAAAAGAGGCATTTTAGAAAGTCCATTGCTGATGCATAAGGCTGTGGTTGTTTGAATCACATTTATCAATAAAGTTACAGAAAATGCAAAATATGATATCTTTTGGGATTTTGTGAATTTTCTGTAGATTGGTTCAACATTGGTTTAAGAGTCAAAGAACACATTTTGAATTGCTATGCAGAACAAGGATAAAGGACATTTATAAAAATATAATGGTAGCAGGAGATGAGATATTCTACCAATACCTCCTGGACCCTTAATATTTAGCAACGTCTTGCACTAATAAATGGTCTGGAGCCTTTACTAGCTGTGAAAAAAACAACAAAACAGGACTACAAGTACAGCAAAACATAGCTGCCAAAACATGATAAAGCCGGAGAATGTGTGATAGTTTGGATGTTTTAAACATTTGTCAAGAAAAGAAGTTGCTCCAAATATGAAGTTTTTATTATTTTTAATGATTTCATATCTATAGCTACTTTTATACTTTAAAAAAAATGGAACTTAATAAGTAAAAAACAATTCTTGAAGGAAATAGCAGATACTTATTAAATGTGCAGGAACTATTAAAACATTTTCATAGTGACAATTACCCATCAGAACATCTAAAAGACAATAATTGGTCTTCAGTAAAGTTTACCCGAGATGTCCGCTATGGGTAGTCAAGCAGGATATGTACGAATGTCTCTAAAGTGATATGGAGATGGCATGACATAGTATTGTGATCTCATTCTGCTAATGGCTTGGTGCGGGAGAACTACAGTCTGGTTGGCTCATTTGTATGACAGGGCTGAGGAGTAAAAATTTAAATAATGGTGGATGTAATTTAACTTTATTTATTTTTTTCCTGTGTTTTTTCCACAGTGCCAGAGGCCTGCACTCATGATAGCCATCACCATAATTAATGTATTTGCTTCTGAAAGAGAAAATTATTTAGAAAACAGAATTAATTAATGATATTCGGTATATTCAAGCTCATAGACACAATAGTCTTTGATTGTGTCAATCATTTTTGTGAGCCTAATTATTATGTTAAATGTTCCAAGGTTACCATATTTCTTGTTGCAGGCTTTTCAGATTCCTGTTTGGAAATATAAAACAAATACAACCCCCAACGTTCCAGAGGTGCAATCTTCCATTGTCACGTATTCTTAAGAAAAGAGGATTGTGCCCATTAAACAGTTTCTATAGTTCAAATTTGCCGTAAATTGGCTTGCAGTTCATGATAAAATATGGTGATTTCTTTGATGCAACTTATTCTGCATGTTCTTTTGGATTGAAACTATCCACCAACACCATAAACCAAGTTGAGCAAATCACAAATCACTAAAAACATTTTTACTGCCTCATGGGAAAGGAATATAGGTTCAGGAAGGGATAGCCTTACAGGGGAGTATAAATAAATCTATAAACAAATGACTGAAAGCTCTTTGGCGCACCAGCATCCTACTCCTTTATTATTTAGTTTTGTTTAATCCAGGAGTTTTCAATGTATTAGGCAGTAGGCCTCTCCTCTGATGAAATTTACAAGACAGCACCCCCACACATAAATAGATGTTACTTTTTTTTGTCTGGATTTGTTAACATTAATAACATTAAATACGCCTTACTCCGTTATTTTTTTCAGCAAATAAATAAACAAACAACTGGCTAATAAGTATGAGCTAATCACCACTGAATGCCATAGAACCCTAGATTCATGAGAGCTCTTAAAAAAAAAAAAATCAGTGCCATTCATAGTATAGTTAAGTGCTTGCTGTTCTGAAGGTGTTAAACTACACTTGTAAGCTGCTTTTTGTCTGTTTCCAAAGAGCTGTTAAATTATTCCATGCACTTCTGCCTCAGCTTTGTCAAAGAAAAAACAAAACACTTTTGTTTGTTTAAAAGGTATTTTGGGGGGGTTTGAAAATAAACCACCCATTGCTGAATTCCTCTTTGTTACGTGTTTGTTAAATGTTTTTTACTTAATGGACTAAATGGAAAAGATAGAACATTACTAACTAGGTTGGAATGATTTTAATAGACAAGAAAAAAATAAATATAATAATATCATATTAACAAAATAATGTCATTCTTTCTCTCCATGGACAAACCCTTTATGTGGCGTCTCCTTATGGGGTTTTTGAGCGTGTAATAGCACAGGTATCACCGCAAATGGCAAGATACACTATTACAACATGTCTGACTCCCAAAGGCACTAGGCTATAGCACGGTCTCACCAAGCTGGGTACTGTGCTATTTAACCCCTTCAAGTAAATACAACAGCAGACATACAGAGTATGTCAGCTATCATTATGGGGTTAATGAGACATAAAACACATTAAGATTGTACAATAAAATGTTTAATTATGTTCTGTAAAAAAAGCTTTGCAATATGCTTTCCTTATTTATTTTGTCCCCTTTTCCTCTAATCTCAAATGACAGTTATGTCAAAATTAAACAATTGCATTGGATAGATCATGAAGTATTAAACAACAAACTCTAATTTACTTATATTGTCAATTTTACTTATTTCTCTTAACATCCTTTGTTAAAGAGTAATCCTAGGGGAGTTCAGGAACATGCACGTGTGTTTGCCCATTTGGCAGTACTGTTTGCAACATTATTTATAGCAATTTCATGCATAGTTCATGCATAGTTCCAAACACTGCTGCCTTTGACTGCTAAAGACACGTGCATGGTCCTGAGCTATTATCAGCCTACCTACATTTACTCTTCAACAAATGATTACAAAAGGAACAAAGCAAATTTGAAAATATAGGTAAATTGGAAAATTGTTTAAAATTGCGTGCTCTATGTACAGACTAGAGATGGGCGAATGTTTCACAACATTCAAAAAACATTTATGAATTTTTACACATTCGTTCATTCGTTTCGAATTTTGAATGTTTGTACAACATTTTAACATTCGTTTAATGTAATAGTATTTCTAATGCTTTCTTTAAATGTAATATTCGATTCATATTTTCTAATAATTCTATTCAAATTTTCTAATAATTTGATTCGAATTATACAATATTCGAATTAGAAAAATACTAATTTATATATTTGTAATAATAATTCTAATGATCTAATTCTTTAAATGTAATATTCGAATTATGCAATATTTGAATTAGAAAAATTTGAATTGATATATTTGTATCTATAATGTATCAATTTACTAAAGTCTCTACCACATGAACTATTGAACTTCTGGATAGTATTTGTTAAATTGAATGTTACATTCAAAAATTTGAATGTGGATATTCAATCTAATTATAAACATTCAAATTCGAAAGGGACATTCGAAAACTGTAAATAGCATTCGATTATAGAATTTTTAAGAATATTTGTTCTATGTAAATCGACAATAACATTCGTTCTAACATTCAAATTCGAATATAAAGACATTCGCCCATCCCTAGTACAGACTCCAGACTTTATACTGCTATAGTCCACACAGTTATTGGTTGCACATTCTAATGACTCATTTTTAGAAAACCTAGGTTACAACGTTCTGGTGCATATTGATTTTTGGACACTAAAATATTACACTTATTTTGTTAATATTTAAAGAACTAATTTAATTTAATAAAAAATGCATCTGCATATCAGTTTTAATGTCCCTTAATAGTATTACCCCATCACAGTTTTCTCATTTCATTTCAGTTAGCAATGTTATTGACAACATGTTTTATGTAATAGCACACCGTGTAGTTTTTAATTTCTTCTAAAATAATTTCAAATGATTGATTCAGTCTAGTATATTTTTCGTGCGCGCATGCGTGTGTGTGTTTTACTGTTGAATACTGTATGATTGACAAAAAATGAGGCCCACATTTCCTGAATGGTAAAATGAGACATTAGACACACGCTAAATTTGTTTTAGGAAATGTTTTTGCTCCCTATCGGGCATTCCTATCATAAGCGCGTTGATTTTCCACAAGCATCTTTGATTTAGATGCAAAACTAAAGAAACGAAAAGCAGAATTAAAAAAGGAGAAACGGATTTCTATCTATTTTACATGTGAAACCATTACTTGAGAGGTGTAAAAGTGCAAGGGTCAGTGGCATATTGACTAAACAATGCAGTGAGTTCATTGTGTGACTTCTGATTTTATTTCCTTTAACAATGATTTATATTAATAGAGACATATGCTTCCAAATCTGTTTGTTTTACTGAGAATGAATGCAAAAATATTGTGCTTGGCTGTTTTTTGTTTGTTTGTTTTTTTAGCGTATGCAGGTGTGTTTGTGAATAGGTACTTATTAACAAATCATTATTTCATGAGAAAACCCCCCACTACATTTTAAAGCTGGAAAGTTTGTTTTCCCTATATTTTTTATAATATTGTGCTGGTCACTCCACTGTGTGGGTTACTGGTTCAAAGAGAGTTTTAAACAACGTTCCAATTGACTTCTGTTATTAAATATATTGAAGGAGCAGCAATGCACTGCTGGGAGCGAGCTGAGCACATTGAGTGAGCCAAGGAATAGAGACATATATGTGCAACACACCAATCAACAGTTAACTCCCAGCAGTGCATTGCTGCTCCTGATCCTACCATTATTAACAAAGAATGCCAAAAGAACAAAGAAAATTAGATAATAGAAGTAAACTGGAAAGTTGTTTAAAATTGTATGTTCTATCTGAATCATGAAATAAATATTTTGGGGTTCATGTCCCTTTAACTATATTGGTTTTAACTGATTCCACTTTGTGGTGTACTAGCTAGATGAGTGTTGAAGGGACAGGAACATTACAAGACATGCTTCTTGTGTTGCTGTAGAATAATATATCAGCTAAATCTAAACATTGTTTTTAAAAAACTAACATCCTTTCTATTGTCTTCCAATAGCTAAACTCCGCCTTATTTCGAGGAGCCAATCTGAGCTTTAGTCTGCAAACAAGAAGGTTAGCCACTGTCATAATGTTAATATAAAGTATATTGTTTTGCAGTTGTTATCCAAATAGGAAAAGATATGCAGCAAAGTTAGCCTTGCGAAGTCCTCAATTTTAAGAGCTAAGTTGCATGAAAAGGGGGAAAGTAAATAATGAAAGTATATTGCAAAGTTGATTCTTTACATAAAACTAAACATTTTATATAAAAATGTGTTTACTGTTAACTGCCTCTTCGTGTTGTTTACTAGCACAGTGTACACAAGTGATATTGTGTTTATCTCTTCTGTTTGCGCGTGTCAAAAGTAGTGCGTATAATAAAAGTTAAAAGTAAACTTGTTCGCTCAAGCGCAATTGAATTTAACGAGTCCCGGTTTAGTGTGACCTCAGAGCTCTGGTTAACTGTTACGCTCAAATAAAAAGCTGCACAAAAAAATTTAAAATACATTTAAAAGTACAGTTACACTCATGATAACACTATCTAATAGAAATTATTTTAAAAAAAATATTGCATAGAAAAGTTATAAGGGCTCAAAGATATGAGGTTTCAGGTATTTGAAAAAAAAGTAAGGCAAAGGGCTTTAACATAGATACATACATATATATGTGTGTGTGTTTATATGTGTGTACATATGTATTTATATGTGTGTATATGTATTTAAAGACATACATACACATAATTAAGTACACACACAGTTTGTACTGTAAATATTTCACATTCCAATGTTCTTCACATAGGGGAATAGGGGAATATGTTCTAAGTATTTTAAAACATTTATATTCATATATATATATATATATATATATATATATATATATATATATATATTCATTTATATATATATATATATATATATATATATATTACATTTTTTTTAAATATATATATATATATATATATATTTATATATATATATATAAATATGTATTTAAGAATAAATAGAACATATTCTGCTATGTGAGGAACATTGGAATGTGAAATATTGAAATATTCATTTCAGGTTGGCATACTTGAGAGAATGCAATCGGGTTTGCATGACTTGGATGTTTTTTTACACACTTTTGCCACTTTTTGCGTTGCGTTGAAGTCTTTGGTAGAATACCTTAACGTGGTCGCGTTATTGTAACTGGCTTTTTGTGCGCATCGGTTTAGCACACAAGCAAAATCTTTTTGATTTCAACTTGAAATACGTGTGGTATCAGACGTGCTTATATAGCCAAAGTCGAGCTCTATATGGGTGTGAAGTGTCTGTACCACTGTACCGTCTATGTTACAGTCATTAAGGATATTAAAATCACTGTTCTGTGCATGATTTGGGATTACATTCCTGCACTCTGTATTTCTGCACACGGTAGTGCACGAAGATGGTAATAAATAAACTAACTGCTTAATAAGGAAAATAAAAGAGGAATACACAATCTAAAATTTGCAGCAGTGTGAGGCAAGGGGGCATCAGATTTCAGTGTGCCTAGAGCAGCGGACAAAACCTAAATATGAGTGTCCAAAGTATTTTTCTGGAGGGAGATTGGTCTGCACATCTGCTGCAAAACTGCTTTGTCTGTCTGATTATTGCATTTCTACATCTGGTTACTAAAGGAAAGGCAGCTGTTTTTTTCACACATTCACAGATTTGATCCTGAGGTCATTGGACTACTAAAAGACTGATAAAATATTATCTTCTTCTCATGTCCTTTAACTTTGTTAACAGAATTGCCACATAGTATGAGGCATCTAGCTGAGATTCACCTTTTAAAAACAACACGTTTGATTACATAAGTTGAGTATTTTTGTGTAAATACTGTGCAGAACTCTAAGAATTATTTCCTCACAAAGGTATTAGCACAGCTCTTAAATCTTGCCGTTGTTTTATTTGTCGGCATCCAGCAGCGCTTTACATTTCGTGTAACTTGTTAATCACTCGCTTGAGTCAGCAGAGATGTACCTATGACCCACATACCTTTGTATGCTGAACATAATTTACAATGCAGGATGTCTCAAGAAAACATCTACAGCTTGGTCCAGCTGTGCAACTCCATCGGGACCTATTTCCTACTTATTTTCCATTAAATTCAGAGGCAAATACTGCCATACTATGTCTGTGGAAAGCCTTGGCTACTGCTCTGCACTGCTTTGGTGGCCTTTTATTGTTTTTAAAGTGATGTGGTAAGCAAAAAATAAACTGTGAATTTAGTTAAGAAAAAGTCAAACCATTAAATTTAGAGCTACAAGTGTCCTGCAATTTGCAGGCTCAGCCTAAATTGAGATATCATTCATTCTGTCCCAGTTTCATTTCTAGGAAACCTGGTACAGCCCAAACCCTGTCCTGGAATGCCCAATTCTCACCCAAATTGCTAGTATTCCATGTTTTGTTTACACTACTGGGGCATGTAACCCCCACCCCTATTTACCTAAGTTATAAAATTTACTTTATTCAATTTGTATACTTTAACAGCATAAATAGGTAGGCTTAGGAATGTGCACATGTCTTGAACACTATATGACAGCTTTGTTTTAAACAACATATAGCATTGAAAACACTGCTGCCATGTTATGCTCAAGACCCTACAAGCTTCGGATCCTACCTAGCCTCTTCAACAAAGCATACCATGAGGACAAAGTTAATTTGATAACAGAGGTAAATTGAAAATATATATATTTTAATTGCTTCCTCTGAATCCTAAACATTAACATTTTTCAGCTAATTATATTTTTAACATGCAAAACATCCCTGGTCATTAAATGGTTAAAATGTTGTAAGGTGTGTTTTAAATTGTAATATGAAATCGATACTCCCTCCATTTTATTTATGTTATAGTGGTGCCTGGGCTTGCACAGACACACATCTGTGGCCCCTTCACCTCACTTGATTGATTTAACATGGCTACTGATATTACCTTATACTGAGTAAAGGATTATACTTTTTATCTATGGAGTGCTGGGATCCTATGTGTCGGTTAACTGTATTCGCTGTTTTCTTCTCCAAGTAATGGACTTCCAAAATGGAGGATAGAAAGAAAAAAATGTATTCAGAGTAAGTTGTTGTTAAAATACTCCTTCAAATGCGTCTTTTATTAAAAGAATAAAAAAATAAAATACAGCAACGCATTTCTCAACAAAAAAGTTGTTTCATCTGACTGATCTATCTTTCAAAAACAAACAAACAAACAACGCATTATTTAAACAAAAAAACACCCTGATATTAGTGCTATATTGAATACAAGAGTAGCACAGCCAATCTGCATCACTTAATTTTACTTAAAATAGCAGCAACCATTGAGCCTTATAGCCAATTTAAAGCTTGAACCTCACTTTCATTTTCTGCCAAAAATAAGCAGCAAATGAAAGAACAAAATTCTTACCACTATATTACACTAAAAATGGCAGCTCCGTTTGCACCACTGGAGAGCCCTTTTTCTTTTGCATGTGTTTTCAGATAATACAAAAATAGCATGCTCTAAAAAGTTAAAGCATCTAATGTTTGGATTACTGATCCATTACTAAATATCTATAAACATACTATGGGCTAAATAACAATTGGAACACACAAATATTAGCGGTATTGTGCATTAACATTACTCGAGCGCAATCAATAGAGCTTCTATTTTTGTGCTCATATTACAACACTGTTTTAATTAAAGTATACAAAACTTCACATACACACATGCATATACATACACCTTTGCCCTAGGGATGGGCGAATGTGGTGAAAGTGTAATTTGTTTGGTAGAACGAATAGTCCTGTGGACATTCGTTTTGGACAATCGAATGTTGATAAGAATGAAAATCCATGTTACTTTAATTTTCAGTTCAATAGTTCTTGTGGTAAGGAATTTAGTAAGTTGATACATAATAGTTACAAATATATCAATTCAAATTTTTCTATTTCAAATATTGCATCATTTGAATATTACATTTAAAGAGAGCATTAGAAGTACTATTGCAAATATATTGATTCAATTTGATTGCATAATTTGACTTAAAGGGACACTGAACCCAAATTTTTCTTTTGTGATTCAGATAGAGCATGCAATTTTAAGCAACTTTCAAATTTACTCCTATTATCAATTTATTTTCATTCTCTTGCTATCTTTATTTGAAAAAGAAGGCATCTAAGCTAAGTAGCCAGACAGTTTTTGGTTCAGACCCTGGACAGCACTTGTTTATTGGTGGGTGAATTTATCCACCAATTAGCAACAACAACCCAGGTTGGTCACCAAAAATGGGCCGGCATCTAAACTTACATTATTGCTTTTCAAATAAAGATACCAAGAGAATGAAGAAAATTTGATAATAGGAGTAAATTAGAAAGTTGCTTAAAGGGACACTGAACCCAAATGTTTTCTTTTGTGATTTAGATAGAGCATGCAATTTTAAGCAACTTTCTAATTTACTCCTATTAGCAAATGTTCTTCATTCTCTTGGTATCTTTATTTGAAAAGCAAGAATGTAAGTATAGATGCCGGCCCATTTTTGGTGAACAACCTGGGTTGTCCTTGCTGATTGGTGGAGAAATTCATCTACCAATAAACAAGTGCTGTCCAGAGTACTGGACTTTCTTTTTTAAATAAAGATAGCAAGAGAACAAAGAAAAATTGATAATAGGAGTAAATTAGAAAGTTGTTTAAAATTGCATGCTCTATCTGAATCACGAAAGAAAAAAAATGTGGGTTCAGTTTTCCTTTAAAATTGCATGCTCTATCTGAATCATGAAAGAAACAATTTTGGTTCAGTTTCCCTTTAAATGATGCAACATTTGAATTAGAAAAATTCAAAAAAGAATATTACATTTAAAGATAGCTTTAGAAATACTATTACATTAAATGAATGTTGTACAAACATTTGAAATTCGAAATGAACAAACAAATGTGTTTAAGTTAATTTCATTTTTCTATTGTTGCAAAACATTTGCCCATCCCTACTTTGCCCCCATCCCAGTCTGGCTCCTTGTCATATAGCATTTCCTTTTAATTCTGCCACAAAAACATTTTTTATAAGTGAACTTTTTTTTTAGTATTAAAGGGAGCATGAAACCCAACATTTTTTTTTCATTATTCAGACAGAGCATTCAATTTTAAACAATTTTCCAATTTACTTCTGTTATCAAATTGTCTTCATTCTTTTGGTATCTTTTGTTTAAAAACAGAGATGTAAACTCAGGAGGTGCACGTGTCTGAAGAACTGTATTGCACCAGTTTTGGAAGACTTATCCATTTACAAGATCACTAGATAGCAGCACTATTTATTCTCATGTAGTGCTCAAAAATGCCTACCTATCTATCTCTTCAACCAAAAATATCATGGGAATGAAGCAAATTTGATAATAGAAGTAAATTGGAAACACAAAAAAATGTTTGCGTTTTATATCTCTATAATTCTAAGTATAACTTTAAATAACTTTTTTTCCATAGCATTTTCATGTGTTTTGTTATACCAACAATGCAAACTAGCATGGTATAATGGTTTACTTCAGCTTCCAAAACGGGTAATGAGCAAGCATATAGCACTCCCTGCACTATCAATTAAACATATAGTAAGTGCTAAATTAGTTTTGGACACATCAAGATGTTTTGGATAAAATTAGTTTTTTTAACCATCTACTTGTAATACCAGATGCAAAAGGGGGCAGCTCACCACCCACCAGAACTTATTTTTAAGAGTGATTTCAAGCTATGCTAGAGTTTGCTTGATTTGTAACTCCATGCTGGTGAATTTTAAATATCTGGGGCTTAAAGGGACATTAAACACTTTGAGATGGTAATATAAAATGATAAATTGTATATATAAAACAACTCTGCAATATACTTTCATTATTTATTTTGTCCTCTCTGCCTGTAATTCCATTCTGAAATTGTGAGCTTTTCAGTTCCTGTTAGAAATGGAAGTGCAGAACACTGTTAAATCCAGCACAACCATTGGCTGCACTCTCTAGTGACCTATTTATAACTGTCTCTAATTGGCCACAGCAGAGAAGGTAACACAAGTTACAACATGGCAGCTCCCAGTGTTTTATAGACACTAAAACTTTACTCTTATTTTGTCACTTTTTAAACAACTAATGAAACTTTAAAAAATACATCTACATGTTAGTCATGGACTAATCTTTTCTTTGAATGCATCATTCTATCTAGCATGTATTTAGTGTTTAATGTCCCTTTAAATGGATGCTAAACCCATTTTTTTCTATAATGATTCAGATAGAGCATGCCATTTTAAGCAACTTTCTAATTTACTCCTATTTTCATTTTTTTTCTTTGTTCTATTGATATCTTTATTTGAAAAGTGTAATGAAAGCTTAGGAGCCGGCCCATTTTTTGTTCAACACCTGGGTTGCGGTTGTTAATTGGTGGCTAAATGTAGCAACTACTCAGCAAGCGCTATCCAGGATGCTGAACCAAAAATGGGCCGGCTCCTTAGCTTAGATTTCTGCTTTTTCAAATAAAGATAGCGAGAGAACAAAGATAAAATGATAATATGAGTAAATTAGAAAGTTTCTTAAAATTGCATGTTCTATCTAAATCATGAAATAAAAAAATGTGGGTTTAGTATCCCTTTTAAGTGACAATACCAAGAACCAGAGAGCTCTTACATTTACCCACCTAAGTATTTATACAGAAACTTGTAAATAAGTATTAAAAAAAAATAAAAACATATTCATAATTTTATAATATTGTAACTGGGAAGTTTTGATCTAAAATAATTAAAAATAAATATGTTAACTGAAATAACAATTACCACTATGGAATACAAGAAGCTATAGTAGGAGTTTTATTGAGTTATATTTTAGCTTTGCCTGAATTTTACTAAGAGCAGTAAAGTATTATCCTGTAGACCTACCGAGAGCTGGTTTACTCACAGCATGTTTTGTCTCTACATGGGGCGCCGTTAAAGGCATAAGCAAACATAGCGTTCAGTCTGCTTAGATTTATGATGCTGATGTATATAAATCTTCAGCTTGTTAAAGGCAATAAAAAATGTGCCATAGCTGTTATGTGGCTGTTCTCTAATTTGCTCCTCATTTGTGAAGATATCAGTTTAAAAAACACACACACACATTCTGCCATGCCACAAGCTCAGCCAAATGGAAACAGGTTATATTACTGCTTTCCTGACCAGGGAATAATGCTCATTATGCCATTTCCCATGTACTGTCTATGTTTAAGAAACAGAAATGAGTCCGTTTTATGAGCTGATAAGAAATGAATAGAGGAAAAGCAGCATTACACATTAGCTTTATCTTTGTGCATACCTCAGTTCTGATAGCCAGGTTTCCTACAGTATGGGCACAAAACTCTTTATCCAAACTGTTTGGGACCAGAAAAAGGTTTGTATTTTAGAATATTTCTATATGTGTGTCTGTAAAATGGGACCAAGTGCAAACAACAATATCTTGTGTCATTTACACAGTTTGTCATTATACAGCCTGTACATGCAACGTAAAGGTAGTTTTAGATCAGTTGTAATACTTTTGTATACCGAGAACCATCAGAAAGATAGTACAGTACTGTAATCACAAAAGTAATAGTTGTTTAAATAAATATAGACAAACATTTGCATTTTAGAACACACAAAAAACAAAAAAACTAAGATGTAGACAGAGATGATTGTGACTTACTGGTGGCATTTTTTTCTAAAATTTAATGAAAAAGTTTAGAATTCTGAATAATTCTGGATTTTGTAATTACAAATTTGGAGATTTGTACCTGTACTGAATTGTTTATGTAGTCTATTTCTGATTTATTATGTATAGTATATAAAACAGGATAAGAAAAAAATATAAGTTGTTAAAAATGTCTACATGCAGCTCAACACATATCTAAGCTAGTCATATCTTTCTTTATTAAAGGGACATTAAACAGCTCAATATATTAATATAAATTGTTAAATTACATGTAGTAAAACACTTGTGCAATATATTTTCATTATTTATTTTGTTCTCCTTTACTGTAATTTGATTCTGAATATTGTGGGCTTTCCAATTCATGTAAAACATGGAAGTGCAGACACAGCTATAGTCTACACAGTTGTTGGCTGCATACTCCAATAAGCAATTTATAACCATTCCTAATTGGCCTCAGCAGAAAGGTTAACCTAAATGACAATATGGACATTAACTTTACCCTTATTTTTTTCCAACATTTAAACACATAATGTAATTTGAATAATACATGTACAAATTATTCTCTGACTAATCTTTGCTCTGTATACATCATTCAAGCAATTATTTATTTTGTTTTTAATGTCCCTTTAAGAAGTTTGGTCATTTCTAGTTAAATAGACATTCTAAAGCAAAACTTGCAAGCTCTAAATATTTAGACCATGTCAATTATAAAATTACTGATACTATCTTAAACCCTTGCAAAAGGGTTCAAGTCATAGGTCAAGTCTCAATCAGCCCCAAGTGGCACTGTTTGCTATGACTTTGCCCACAGGACACCCTGACAGCCTCCAACCATCCCTGTCCTGGTTACAATTTGGCAAATTTGAACACTAATGTAAATGGCAAATGATTGACATACTTCAATGATGTCCCTTTTTGTATGCATTGTTTAATTCACATGTTAAAATAAATGGTAAACATTGTTAATCTTATTTTTTTAAAAAGTTAACATTGTATATGATGTTTCTGCCAACCAAATAGAAGTATTGCCAGAAAATAAACCATGTATACTAGAGTGTATTTAGTAAAATGTGGATATTTATCTGCATATTACCCCAAATTACCTGCAACTGGAAAATAAATACTATATGCAGTCTGCTCTAATATAGACATTTTTTTGAAAGATGTCCTGTTTATAATGGGCATTTTCATTTAATTCTCTGCAGAAACATGAAAAATCATATAGCCTGGGACAGATTTGTTTGGAACCACAATCTTTATCCTCCACTGGTTAAGGCTACAGTAATGATTAGATGCCATTATATTTTATTTTTTTAAACAAGAATTTTTATTGAGGTTTCCAAAACATACATGAGATAATTTTTTAACATTCCAAAAATATGATCCATTTGGTACAATCTAAGCAGTTGCCCTTCCATTAACATATAAGTTGTGAACATTTATAGCACAACTGTATATATGATAAATTACACTGAGTTATAGTAAAGTCAACCATTGGAGTGCGTTCTGCGAGTGAGTTTTAACAAGAATACAGTGAAGAATAGTCCAAGATAGAGTTAAGTCGATGTAAGTGGGACCTCTTTTTCTATAGTATAACTGGTGTTATGGTAACTATATGATGTTAAGTAGTGTAAAATATTATATGAGAAATTAGGGGAAATCAGCGGTCAAGAGCCGCTCTAAGTTGGAGGGGAGGTGGGGGGGCGGGCGTTCTAATTGTTGGCAAAAGTAATAGGTAATTAGGGGTTAGAATTGAACTCTTAATAAAATGGTCTTAAATGTGGGCTGGATAGATATAATTATGGTAGACAGGATGCTAGTACGAGCACAGTTTGAGATATGATTAAGAAAAACTAAGTATTTCACTCTTGGGTCTTTTGTTTCACTCAACGTGTGTGGGTCATAATGATTTATGTATTGTCAAGGATATTGAGGTGTTATGAAATAGTATGAGGGAGTACTCACCAAACACTTAAAGGGACAGTCAACACCAGAATTTTTGTTGTTTAAAAAGATAGATAATCCCTTTATTACCCATTCCCCAGTTTTGCAAAACCAACACTGTTATATTAATACACGTTTTACTTCTGTGAGTAACTTGTATCTAAGCATCTTCTGACCGCCCCTTATCACATGACTTTTAGTTATTATCTATTGACTTGCATTTTAGCCAATTAGTGCAGTGTCTGCCACTAGCCACGAGCGTGATCATAATGATATCTATATGGCCTACATGAGCTTGCTCTCCCCTGCTGTGAAAAGTAAATAAAATAGAGGCGGCCTTCAAGGGCTTAGAAATTATCATATGTGCCTTCCTAGGTTTGCTTTCAACTAGAATACCAAGAGAACAAAGCAAAATTGTTGATAAAAGTAAATTGGAAAGTTGTTTAAAATTACATGCCCTATTTGAAAAATGAAAGTTTTTTTTGGACTTGACTGTCCCTTTAAAAGGGCGTTATAGTGGGGCATTGTGAATCAGCACACTATATGAGATATATGATAAGGACAGTTATAAGATCTTATTAGATCTATCTTAGTGAGCAAGAAGTTATTCCACTGTGTGGATTAGCAGGAAATAGTTAATTGTACTTAGATTGTAGTTGTACATGACTAGTATGTTCCTCAAAGTGAGCAAAGTAGAGCCCAAAAGTTGAGCTAATGAGAATAGTATCTTTAAGCTATCGGGAATATACCTATATGAAATACTGTACCCATAAACAAGAGTATGAAAGAGTGAGTTGAGGAATTTGCTAGATGAGCCTAGGGGTTAATCTATGTTTCTTTCTGTCCCCCCGACCAAAACGAGTGTGTAATCATGGAGTATACCTTTAGTTCCAGATAGCGTGTATATAAAAAGTACAATATATCAACAGGTGACAATAATAGTGGAATAAACTATCAAAGAACTCGTGGCCGTCTGGGTGCAGTCACAAAGGCTTATAATAAAAATGTGGTAATATTGGGACTGGTAATAGTTATAGGTAAAAGGGGCTGGAACTGTGAGTACATAACATACATCAGCATATAAACTGTGAGTGGGGCTATTAGGATAGCTATTTGGGAGGAAAATGTAAGGTTATACTGTATAAATTCAAGTGAAAAAAAACAGCTCTCTTGTGGGTAATGTAAATAACTCAGGAATTATAATATCCAGGGGACATGTAATGCCTGATAGGTATAATTCATATCAAAATAAAACACAAAGTAAAGGAAACAGTGAGGTGAGTTAACAGTTAGCAAGGTGGGGATCTGGCAGAGAGATTTGTCTCTTTATGAACTCTCTAGGGTCTGTTTACCTTTCTATTTTGTATCAAGGCTAGTAAGCTGTATAAGATAGTTAACAAATTTGCAAACTCTAGTCTCTTCCAATGTTTGTAGGTGTAGACTGAATAACTCTGTCTTTATATACAAAGCTAACTTTACAGAGGTAACCAGAGATGTAACGATCAGAATATATGTGTACAAACCTTTCTCTTGTCCCAAGTAACTAGAATTGCAACTGCTCTGTCTCCCATGCAATCCTTGGAAAATCTTAAATGAGGCTTTTCAAACCTATGTATTGTAGATTTATAAGAAACCCAGCTTAGATAGCATGTATGTAAATAGATAGATATGTCATGAGAGGGTATGGCAGCACATCAGTAGATTGATAGTTGTCACTGTCTGAAATAAATATTAATATTTTGGGCAAGAGCTTGTCTATCATACCTGAGCCGTCATTGTAAATACTATCATAAAGGCTTATTATCCCACAGTATTTTATAAGGGAAAGTCGATGAGTGTCCTGGTGCTAGTAGGTACTAAAAAAGAAGGAGCTAAATATATAAACATTGTACAGAGGTACAATGGGTAGAGGTGGGAACTATGGTGGGCTAACAGAGTTACACAGACATGAGAGCATTATACGGACCAGCTAACTTATTTCTCAGAAGTATTGGTAAATGTGAAAAGCAGTAACTATGAAATGACCATCCAGTATATCTCAGAGAGAGTTATTACATTATCAAAGTTAAAAGAAGATGGCCAGATACATTAATCCCAAAACATAGCCCTGTGAATTTTACCGATATCAGCTTTGGGGCTATAAGACAAAGTCTCCGGTTCCTCTCTACCCCACTCCAGACCTTAGGGTTGTGTGGCGGTCAAGGAAGCAACTTACTCTACATTTCTGCAGACGGGCCAGTTTATGAGCAGGATCCATAGAGAGCAAAACAAAGCTGGAGTATATATGCCACATGTGAAAGACACAGTCTTGCCATCGTATTAA
Source organism: Bombina bombina (assembly GCF_027579735.1). Taxonomy (NCBI): domain Eukaryota; kingdom Metazoa; phylum Chordata; class Amphibia; order Anura; family Bombinatoridae; genus Bombina; species Bombina bombina. Next base: position 1,032,868,880 of record NC_069500.1, read on the forward strand.
ATCGCTTACATCGATGGATGACCAGTACTTTACTGGAGGCTGTCTCATAGCTCTTCCACAGGTGGATCGTGCATCTCCTTGTCTCTTCTGGACTTTCTTGTTCTGCCTACTGCTACTCTGGGATATGGGTATGTTGTAATTAACCGGAAGGTCAGCCTCGCCGTTCCAGAAGACAGCTGTATTCGGATCCTCATACGAACTAATATCTTGGGTAGCGGTGAAGGCTCTGAATGTTTCATCCAAGTTCTCAAGTGTCGTTTTGTCGAGGGTAGGTCTGTGCGTTGCTGCCATCTCTTGTGTGTAGAGGGTATTTACTCTCTCCAGATTCCACTTGTTGCGCGGGGCCATCCGCCATCTTGATTGTAGTACTGTTACTTACAGAGTGTTGAGCTCTTATAGCCTGCTTGAGTTCCACGACTTTGCGATCAATCTGCTGCCCCAGATTTCTAAGAAGAGCACAGATCAGCTCGCTATTGCCCTTGTCCATATCTGTATGTGTTAGTCGGGGAGACGAGTAGGGTAAGATGTTTCGAAGGCTCGGCAGCCACCCACCACTGTTGTCAATGTAGTTTAATATACCTTGCCGAAATTAGGTTATAGATATGTGCCTCTGCCAACTCAGTAAAATATCCTTAACGTGTTTCTGAGGCTTAGTTCTTTGGATGTGTGAGGTATACCTAGATTTCAGAAGGATTATCTATAACATTAGTGGAGCTGTGAGGTTTTGCTGCCTGCCATACTGGATACTTGGCCACGCCCCCCAGATGCCATTATATTTTAATTATGTTGCTCATTTAAAAAACAATGCCTATTTTCTAATACCAATTAAATGTGGGCTGTTTCTGTTTGCTATACTATGCTAAAGAAAATGAAATGGAAGATATATTCAGTGGATGATGATAATTTATTATGGCACCTCTTTAAAAGTTTTCATAATTCTATTAAGTAGAATTATTAGTATATTAAAACATGTGTGGGGTAAAATTTTATCAGAGTGTTTCTTTAGAACTGGCAAAAGATCAAAACAAAATTCCTGCAATAAAAATGTTACCATATAGATTTTGCTTCACTTCACATATTGTTATTTATTGTGATGTGGGAGGGTGGTTGTTGAGTAATGGTACTATATGGTATGTGCAATATGTCACTTTATTACTGTAATATTTCTTACAATTTGTTTTAATTAATGTAATTAATCAATGTATTAATTGGGAATTCAATTTTGTGTTTAAAGTCCCTTTAAGATTGCAAAATAGTACCTATCCCGATAAAACGTTACCATCTACATCTAACTTTTATATTACATCTATTTTATAACCCTAAATGAGAAAAGGCTTGATGAAACTCTTTTAAATGACTCATTCAGAAAACTAGACTTAAAGGGACAGTATACTATATAATTGTTTTTCCCTTAATGTGTTTCCAATTACTTTTCTCCAACATAGGTGTGTCCGGTCCACGGCGTCATCCTTACTTGTGGGATATTCTCTTCCCCAACAGGAAATGGCAAAGAGCCCAGCAAAGCTGGTCACATGATCCCTCCTAGGCTCCGCCTACCCCTGTCATTCTCTTTGCCGTTGTACAGGCAACATCTCCACGGAGATGGCTTAGAGTTTTTTAGTGTTTAACTGTAGTTTTTATTATTCAATCAAGAGTTTGTTATTTTAAAATAGTGCTGGTATGTACTATTTACTCTGAAACAGAAAAGAGATGAAGATTTCTGTTTGTATGAGGAAAATGATTTTAGCAACCGTTACTAAAATCCATGGCTGTTCCACACAGGACTGTTGAGAGGAATTAACTTCAGTTGGGGGAACAGTGAGCAGTCTTTTGCTGCTTGAGGTATGACACATTCTAACAAGACGATGTAATGCTGGAAGCTGTCATTTTCCCTATGGGATCCGGTAAGCCATTTTTATTCAGACAGTAAATAAGGGCTTCACAAGGGTTTATTAAGACTGTAGACATTTTCTGGGCTAAATCGATCATATTTACACATATTTAGCCTTGAGGAATCATTTAATCTGGGTATTTTTTGTAAAATAATATCGGCAGGCACTGTTTTAGACACTTTATTCTATAGGGGCTTTCCCTAATCATAGTCAGAGCCTCATTTTCGCGCCGGTATGGCGCACTTGTTTTTGAGAACAGCATGGCATGCAGCTGCATGTGTGTGGAGCTCTGATACATAGAAAAGTCTTTCTGAAGGCATCATTTGGTATCGTATTCCCCTTTGGGCTTGGTTGGGTCTCAGCAAAGCAGATTCCAGGGACTGTAAAGGGGTTAAATATAAAAACGGCTCCGGTTCCGTTATTTTAAGGGTTAAAGCTTCCAAATTTGGTGTGCAATACTTTTAAGGCTTTAAGACACTGTGGTGAAATTTTGGTGAATTTTGAACAATTCCTTCATACTTTTTCGCAATTGCAGTAATAAAGTGTGTTCAGTTTAAAATTTAAAGTGACAGTAACGGTTTTATTTTAAAACGTTTTTTGTGCTTTGTTATCAAGTTTATGCCTGTTTAACATGTCTGAACTACCAGATAGATTGTGTTCTGACTGTGGGGAAGCCAAGGTTCCTTCTCATTTAAATATATGTAATTTATGTCATAAAAAATTTAGTAAAAATGATGCCCAAGATGATTCCTCAAGTGAGGGGAGTAAGCATGGTACTGCATCATCCCCTCCTTCGTCTACACCAGTCTTGCCCATACAGGAGGCCCCTAGTACATCTAGCGCGCCAATACTCCTTACTATGCAACAATTAACGGCTGTAATGGATAATTCTATCAAAAACATTTTAGCCAATATGCCCACTTATCAGCGAAAGCGCGACTGCTCTGTTTTAGAAAATACTGAAGAGCATGAGGACGCTGATGATATTGTTTCTGAAGGGCCCCTACACCAGTCTGAGGGGGCCAGGGAGGTTTTGTCTGAGGGAGAAATTTCAGATTCAGGAAAAATTTCTCAACAAGCTGAACCTGATGTGATTACTTTTAAATTTAAGTTGGAACATCTCCGCGCTCTGCTTAAGGAGGTGTTATCTAATTTGGATGATTGTGATTATCTGGTCATTCCAGAAACACTATGTAAAATGGACAAGTTCCTAGAGGCCCCGGGGCCCCCCGAAGCTTTTCCTATATCCAAGCGGGTGGCGTACATTGTTAATAAAGAATGGGACAGGCCCGGTATACCTTTCGTACCTCCCCCCATATTTAAAAAATTGTTTCCTATAGTCGACCCCAGAAAGGACTTATGGCAGACAGTCCCCAAGGTCGAGGGGGCGGTTTCTACTCTAAACAAGCGCGCCACTATACCCATAGAAGATAGTTGTGCTTTCCAAGATCCTATGGATAAAAAATTAGAAGGTTTGCTAAAAAAGATGTTTGTTCAGCAAGGTTACCTTCTACAACCAATTGCATGCATTGTCCCTGTCACTACAGCCGCGTGTTTCTGGTTCGATAGAGCTAGAAAAGGCGATTATTAGTAATTCTTCTTCTTATGAGGAGATTATGGACAGAATTCGTGCTCTTAAATTGGCTAATTCTTTCACCCTAGACGCCACCTTGCAATTGGCTAGGTTAGCGGCGAAAAATTCTGGGTTTGCTATTGTGGCGCGCAGAGCGCTTTGGTTAAAATCTTGGTCAGCGGATGCGTCTTCCAAGAACAAATTGCTTGACATTCCTTTCAAGGGGAAAACACTGTTTGGCCCTGACTTGAAAGAGATTATCTCTGATATCACTGGGGGCAAGGGCCACGCCCTTCCTCAGGATAGGTCTTTCAAGGCCAAAAATAAACCTAATTTTCGTCCCTTTCGCAGAAACGGACCAGCCCCAAGTGCTACGTCCTCTAAGCAGGAAGGTAATACTTCTCAAGCCAATCCAGCCTGGAGACCTATGCAAGGCTGGAACAAAGGAAAGCAGGCCAAGAAACCTGCCACTGCTCCCAAGACAGCATGAGATGCGGGCCCCCGATCCGGGACCGGATTTGGTGGGGGGCAGACTCTCTCTCTTCACTCAGGCTTGGGCAAGAGATGTTCTGGATCCTTGGGCGCTAGAAATAGTCTCCCAAGGTTATCTTCTGGAAGTGATTCATCCTGTTCCATTAAGAGAACGAGGGATGGGGTTCTACTCCAATCTGTTCGTAGTTCCCAAAAAAGAGGGAACGTTCAGACCAATCTTAGATCTCAAGATCCTAAACAAGTTTCTCAAGGTTCCATCATCCAAAATGGAAACCATTCGAACAATCCTTCCATCCAGGAAGGTCAATTCTTGACCACGGTGGATTTAAAGGATGCGTATCTACATATTCCTGTCCACAAGGAACATCATCGGTTCCTAAGGTTCGCATTCCTGGACAAGCATTACCAGTTCGTGGCGCTTCCTTTCGGATTAGCCACTGCTCCAAGGATTTTCTCAAAGGTACTAGGGTCCCTTCTGGCGGTGCTAAGACCAAGGGGCATTGCTGTAGTACCTTACTTGGACGACATTCTGATTCAAGCGTCGTCCCTTCCTCAAGCAAAGGCTCACACGGACATAGTCCTGGCCTTTCTCAGATCTCACGGATGGAAAGTGAACGTGGAAAAGAGTTCTCTATCTCCGTCGACAAGAGTTCCCTTCTTGGGAACAATAATAGACTCCTTAGAAATGAGGATTTTTCTGACAGAGACCAGAAAAACTTCTAAACTCTTGTCGGATACTTCATTCCGTTCCTCTTCCTTCCATAGCGCAGTGCATGGAAGTGATAGGTTTGATGGTAGCGGCAATGGACATAGTTCTTTTTGCGCGCATTCATCTAAGACCATTACAACTGTGTATGCTCAGTCAGTGGAATGGGGACTATACAGACTTGTCTCCGAAGATACAAGTAAATCAGAGGACCAGAGACTCACTCCATTGGTGGCTGTCCCTGGACAACCTGTCACAGGGGGTGACCTCCCGCAGACCAGAGTGGGTCATTGTCACGACCGACGCCAGTCTGATGGGCTGGGGCGCGGTCTGGGGATCCCTGAAAGCTCAGGGTCTTTGGTCTCGGGAAGAATCTCTTCTACCGATAAATATTCTGGAACTGAGAGCGATATTCAATGCTCTCAAGGCTTGGCCTCAGCTAGCGAGGGCCAAGTTCATACGGTTTCAATCAGACAACATGACGACTGTTGCGTACATCAACCATCAGGGGGGAACAAGGAGTTCCCTGGCGATGGAAGAAGTGACCAGAATCATTCAATGGGCGGAGACTCGCTCCTGCCACCTGTCTGCAATCCACATCCCAGGAGTGGAAAATTGGGAAGCGGATTTTCTGAGTCGTCAGACATTGCATCCGGGGGAGTGGGAACTCCATCCGGATATCTTTGCCCAAATCACTCAACTGTGGGGCATTCCAGACATGGATCTGATGGCCTCTCGTTAGAACTTCAAGGTTCCTTGCTACGGGTCCAGATCCAGGGATCCCAAGGCGACTCTAGTAGATGCACTAGTAGCACCTTGGACCTTCAAACTAGCCTATGTATTCCCGCCGTTTCCTCTCATCCCCAGGCTGGTAGCCAGGATCAATCAGGAGAGGGCGTCGGTGATCTTGATAGCTCCTGCGTGGCCACGC